>NW_024712276.1:0-230000 GCF_018991925.1 Homarus americanus | reverse complement strand
AGAAGGAGGAGGAGGGAGGAAGAAGGAAGAAGAAGAGGAGGAGGAAGGAGGAGGAGGAGGAGGAGGAAGAAGAAGAAGAGGAGGGGGAGGAGGAGGACGAGGAGGAGGAGGACGAGGAGGATAACTTAATTTCAGGCTTTGTTTTAAGTCATCGTACTCAAGGGATTAAGTCATCGTACTCAAGAGGTTAAGTCATCGTACTCAAGAGGAGGTCATCAAACTGGGATTAAGTCATCGTACTCAAGAGGTTAAGTCATCGTACTCAAGAGGTTAATCATCGTACTCAAAGAGATATAAGTCATCGTACTCAAGAGGTTAATCATCGTACTCAGGGGTTTCATCGTACTCAAGAGGTTAAGTCATCGTACTCAAGGGATTAATCATCGTACTCAAGGGTTGAATCATGTACTCAAGAGGTTGATCATCGTACTCAAGGATTAAGTCATCGTACTCAAGAGGTTAAGTCATCGTACTCAAGAGTTAAGTCATCGTACTCAAGAGTTAAGTCTGTACTCAAGGGTTAAGTCATCGTACTCAGGAGATATAAGTCATCGTACTCAAGGAGATATAATCATCGTACTCAAGGAGATATAAATCATCGTACTCAAGGGATTAAGTCATCGTACTCAAGGGTTAAGTCATCGTACTCAAGGAGATATAAGTCATCGTACTCAAGGGGTTAAGTCATCGTACTCAAGAGGGTTAAGTCATCGTACTCAAGAGGTTAAGTCATCGTACTCAAGGAGATTAAGTCATCGTACTCAAGAGATATAAATCATCGTACTCAAGGGGTTAAGTCATCGTACTCAAGAGGTTAAGTCATCGTACTCAAGGATTAAGTCATCGTACTCAAGGAGATATAAATCATCGTACTCAAGGGATTAAGTCATCGTACTCAAGGGATTAAGTCATCGTACTCAAGGGGATAAATTGAATGCTTAGTCCTACCAACCCTTCACATTTTTCAGACCAATAACTTTTTTTAAACTATGGATCAATTTCTTTTTTCTCTCCTAAATGGTATTGTCCATCACGGAGAGCCACATTTTTTTTAATATTTCTTTTTATTTTTAATTACAGGTGTAACTTTTTTTATTTTGTTTTATTTTTTAAAGGAGAAATGGGAGGACAATTTATTATTATTATTATTATTATTATTATTATTGTTATTCTTATTATTATTATTATTATTATTATTATTATTTCTTTTTTTTTTTCTTTTTTTTATTGTATTATTATTATTATTATTATTATTATTATTATTATTATTATTATTATTATTGTTATTTATTTATTTGTTGTTGTTGTTAGTTGTTGTTGTTTATTTAGCCTTTGTTTTGATGGATGTTCCGAGGAAGAGAGGAAGTGAGAGAGAGAGAAGACGGTAGGTAAGGGGATGGAGAAAGAATGGGAGAGAACGTAGGAGTAGGAAGGATAGAGAGAAAGGGAGAGAGAGAGGAGAATAGACATAAAGGGAGAGAAAGCAGATGGAAAGAAATAAAGAAGACAAATAGAGAGTAAGAGTTGAAGGGCGAGAAGGAGAAAGAAGGTAGAGAGAGAGATGCAAAATCCACAGGTAAACAAACATATTCCCGTCCTTGTAGGTGCGTGTGTGTGTGTGTGTGTGTGTGTGTGTGTGTGTGTGTGTGTGTGTGTGGTGTGTGTGTGTGTGTGTGTGTGTCCTCAGGTTATCACACAGCTAATGGCCTAAACTGTGATCAACCTACACGTTTTATTCAACAGATTTGACTCAAAATAAGGAAATTATCTCTGCTGGGTCGAGCTGTTTTGAACATGACCATAGACTGTGGTTATTGAAGCCATTTTTGGTCGTGTTCTTATTTACATTGTGGTTTTTATATATGTATGTATGTATGTATGTATGTATGTATATGTATGTATGTATGTATGTATGTATGTATGTATGTATGTATGTATGTATGTATGTATGTATGTATGTATGTATGTATGTATGTATTTATGTATGTATGTATGTATGTATGTATGTATGTATGTATGTATGTATGTATGTATGTATGTATGTATGTATGTATGTATGTATGTATGTATGTATGTATGTATGTATGTATTGTGTATGTATGTATGTATGATATGTATGTATGTATGTATGTATGTATGTATGTATGTATGTTCTGTTTACCTACCTGACTACCTGCCGCCCACATATCACCTGTCCTAGTATTTACCTGTGATATCAACTTCTGTCATGGCGGAACGTATAAATCACATATATATATAAATAATAGCAAATCGAATCTTTATTTTATTTTTATATCTTTTTCTCGTTTGTTGATACATTGTTATTATATATTTCTGTCTTATCTAATAGTCTGTGTGTGGGGGGGAGGGTAGTTGTGGTTAGATGATAGTTATAATAGCATAAGCTTGATATGGTTATGATTATGAGGGTTGTGGTTTTGGAAGAAGATGGTAGTTGTAGTTGTTAATAGTTCTTGTTGGAAAAGTGGTAGTAGTGGTGGTGGTAGTGGTGGTAATAGTTGTAGTGAAAATAACCAGGTGAGAAGGAACTTATGGAGAGCATTACAGACAGGTGAAAGGGGCAATACAGACAGGTGAGAGGGTGATACAGACAGGTGAGAGGGGTGATACAGAATGAGAGAGTGAGAGGGGGTGATACAGACAGGTGAGAGGGGGGTGGATACAGACAGGTGAGAGGGGATACAGACAGGTGAGAGGTACAGACAGGTGAGAGGGGGGTGATACAGACAGTGAAAGGGGTACAGACAGGTGAGAGGGGTATACAGACAGGTGAGAGGGAGCAATACAGACAGGTGAGGAGGTGATACAGACAGGTGAGGGGGATACAGACAGGTGAGAGAGAGGTGAGAGGGGTATACAGACAGGTGAGGGGGTATACAGACAGGTGAGAGGGGGTAATACAGACAGGTGAGAGAGGGGGGTAATACAGACAGGTGAGAGGGGTGATACAGACAGGTGAGAGGGGGAGTATACAGACAGGTGAGAGGGGGGTAATACAGACAGGTGAGAGGGAGTAATACAGACAGGTGAGGAGAACAATACAGACAGGTGAGAGGGGGGTGATACAGACAGGTGAGAGGGAGGTACAGACAGGTGAGAGATACAGACAGGTGAGAGGGTAATACAGACAGGTGAGAGGGGGTAATACAGACAGGTGAGAGGGGTATACAGACAGGTGAGAGGGGAGCAACAGACAGGTGAGAGGTGATACAGACAGGTGAGAGAGACAGAAGGTGAGAGGGGGGATACAGACGGTGAGAGGGGGGTATACAGACAGGTGAGAGGGGGTAATACAGACAGGTGAGAGGGGGTAATACAGACAGGTGAAAGGGGCAATACAGACAGGTGAGAGGGGTGATACAGACAGGTGAGAGGGATACAGATAGGTGAGAGGGAGTTACAGACAGGTGAGAGACAATACAGACAGGTGAGGAGGGGTGATACAGACAGGTGAGAGGTATACAGACAGGTAGGGGGTATACAGACAGGAGAGGGGATACAGACAGGTGAGAGTAATACAGACAGGTGAGAGGGGGTAATACAGACAGGTGAGAGGGGGGTAATACAGACAGGTGAGAGGGGGTAATACAGACAGGTGAGAGGGGAGTAATACAGACAGGTGAGAGGGGAGTATACAGACAGGTGAGAGGGGGTAATACAGACAGGTGAGAGGGGGTAATACAGACAGGTGAGGGGTGATAAGACAGGTGAGAGGAGACAGGTGAGAGGGGGATACAGACAGGTGAGAGGGGGTGATACAGACAGGTGAGAGGGGGTGATACAGACAGGTGAGAGGGGTATACAGACAGGTGAGAGAATTAATACAGACAGGTGAGAGGGGGGATACAGACAGGTGAGAGGGGGGTAATACAGGTGCGGAATACAGGTTATGGTGAGACAAGAGGCGACACCCGCATCACCATACATCATCACGACACCACACCGCAGGAGGTAGGAAAGACACACACACACACACACACACACACACACATCAGGTACACAAAGAGAAATGATCGATTAACATACATACATACATACAGACATACACTCATAAATACATACATACACTCATACATACATACATATATACATACATGAATTAGCATACGAGTTGTGTTATGATCACTGACTGCAGCACAACAACAACTACCACTACCACCACTTGAACAACCACACAATCACCATTACTACTCGTATTATGACTACTATCTGCCCACCTACCACAATCTACACCCCTACCACAACCACTACTTACACCCCTACCACAACCACTACCTACACTGTTACCACAACCACTACCTACCACCCTGCCAACATACCACACCACCACCATCTACCACCATCAAACATTCACCTACCACTCCACCACTCCACCATCCACTACCTACATCTCAATCTCCACCTCCACACTCACCCCTCTCCCCTCCCCTCCCCTCTCCTCCCTCACCCCTCTCCCTTCTCCCCTCCCACACTCACCCCTCTCCCCTCCCACACTCTCCCCTCTCCCCTCCCACACTCTCCCCTCTCCCCTCCCTCACTCACCCCTCTCCCCAAGTCCCAGGGGGCGAGTAGTAATGGTGTTAGGTGGACTGCAAGATTCTCATTAGAGTTAGCTAACTTGGCAAGATTGTTGTTGTGTCGGAGTTGCCAGAACCTTTAATTATTACCTACGCTACTGTTACTTGTTTTCTTTCGTTATTATCGTTTTTTTTCTCTCTCTGGATAAAGACGAGAGAAAGAGAGAAAAAGAGAAAGGGGGAATAAAGACTCGATGTGTAGGAATTAATTTGTTTTTCTTATAAAGGGGTTTCGTCAGTAAAGTTGCCAGATTATCCAGATTATTTAATTATTGCTTATGTGATATTTAATTATATTTATTGTTATCGTATTATTATCCTGTACGAAGACGAGAGGAAGAGATAGATAGAGAGAATAAACGTATAAATGAAGGAAAAAGGAAAGTGGGATATTAATTTATTTTCACTTAAGGAAATTATTACAATGTTGCCAAATTTTCTTGTTTTTTATATTTTTATTGACATTATTTTCCTTATTCTTATTTCATTGCTTATCGATCTGTACGAAGATGATAATTATAGAAACAACATAAATTAGATGAATAACGAATAGTTGGTTAATATTTACTTATTTTTTGTTGAAGAGAAAAATAATTATTTCATACGAGTTTGCCAAATTACCCCGATTTAATTATTTATGTGATTTCATTTTTTGTTCTTCAATATTATCAACTGTTCATAACGAAAGAAGATAAGAAAGATTAAAAAAATAAATAAATAAGGTGATAATAAATAAATAAGGATACAATTTTTAAAACGAGGAAAGTTTTTATAAATATTTAACTATTCGTGTTTTTTTTTATTTTATTTTATTTTTTTTTATTTATCGTTCTGGACGAAGAAGTAAGAATGGGTAAATAGATAATTGGGTAATAAACAGATAAATTAAGGTGAAGGAAGTGAGAAATGGTGTTAATGATGAGGGTTATTATTATTATTATTATTATTATTATTATTCTAAAAGGTAAAGTGTTGCCAGATTATATAAAGATCTTCAATTATTACTACACATCCTATTTCCTTAGTCATCACTTGGAACGAACAATGGAATACATAAATAAAAAGAGATAAATAGGGTGGATAATGAATAGGATTAAATGTTATCTCTCTCTCTCTCTCTCTCTCTCTCAATCCAGGGTACACATTATCTCTCTCTCTCTCTCTCTCTCCTCTCTCTCTCTCTCTCTCTCTCTCTCTCTCTCACTCCTCTCTCTCTCTCTCTCTCTCTCGTTCAGCTAATTACTCTCATATTGATCCTCAGCTTTACAACTTCATGCAGGGGGAGAAAGAGAGAGAGAGAGAGGAAGAAGAGAGAAAGAAGAAGAAGAACGAACAGAAGAGAGAGAGAGAGAGAGAGAAAGAAAAAAAAGAGAGAGAAAAAAAAAAGAGTGAGGTGAGAGGAAGGAGGGAAGGGGAGTGGGAGGGAGGGAGTGAGGGAGGGAGGGAAGGAGGGAGTGAGGGAGGGAGTGAGGGAGGGAGGGAGGGAAGGAGGGTAAAGAAGGATTACCTCCCTAACTTGAGTGGGCGGCCGCGGATTTAAGTTGATCTTCAGTTCAGGGATTTATTCGGGCACGGCTGAAAATTGCCTTGATTTTCAACGGAGATTTATCGATAACTCGTCAGCCAAGTGTTAGAGAGAGACTGGGAGAGGGGGGGAGGATTTATGGATTACCCAGAGCGGATTTACAGAACGATTGAGAAGGGATTAGAGGATTATTGAAGACGGATTTATAACCTGTCTGACCTTTAGAAAAATTATAACAGATCTAGAGATTAATTTTTCTGTCAACTAGAAAATAAAGTTAAAAGATTATATCACTTATTCTATTCCTTTCTATGTCTGTCTGTATGTATCTGTGACTGTCTTTCTTCGTGTCTTTATCTGTGTACGTGTCTGTGTCTGTGTCTGTGCGAGTATCTGTGTCTGTTATCTTTTGTGTGTGTGTGTCTGTGGGAGTTAGTTTATGTCTGTGTGTGTGTGTGTGTGTGTGTGTGTGTGTGTGTGTGTGTGTGTGTGTGTGTGTGTGTGTGTGTGTGTACAGTACGCGTTGAAAGCATTTAATTTACTACCCCTACGGTACATTATCTTGCTACACTACCTGACACCTTGATTATTATACACAGGTGAGTCGAATGTTAATCTCTCTCTCTCTCTCTCTCTCTCTCTCTCCTCTCTTATATTCCCTCCCTATTCTGTCTCCTCCTCCTTTCCCTTCTCTTAACCCTCGTTCTCTCCTCTCCTTCTTTGTCTTCCCTTTCGTTTCTTCTCCCTGTTCTGTCTCTTCTCTACTTCTCTTCGTCTCCACTCTTCCCATTCATCTGCCTTCCCTCTCTTCCCTCTCATTAAATTCCCTTTCGTCTATCCCCTTTCCTTACCCCTCCTTTTATTCCTCTTCTTCTTCTTTGGCCCCTCTCTTCCCTCTCTTCTCTCTTCTTCCCTCTTCTTCCCTCTCTTCCTTTCTCAACCCCCATCTTCGCACTCTAACCTTTCCATTGCCTTTCCTCTTCTTCCTTTCGTCTCATCCTCTTCCTCCTTCTTCTCCTCTTCCTCCTCTATCTTCCCTCTCCCCATCCTCCCCTCCCCAAAATACCAGCCTCTCCTCCCCAACATACTATCCTCCCCTCCTCTTCCCTCCCTCCCCAACCATCCTCCCTCCCAACATACTATCCTCCCCTCCCCCATACCATCCTCCCCTCCCCAACATGCCATCCTCCGTCCCCAACATACTATCCTCCCCTCCTCTTCCCTCCCCTCCCTCCCCAACATACCATCACCCCCTCCCCAACATACCATCCTCCCCTCGTCCACCATCACATGTCACAGGCCGTAATCTCTCGAGTGTTGAATTAGTTGTAAGTTGTTGTAAGAGGCGTGTGGGGTCCTGACACACACAAGACCTTAGTAAACAAACAATGTAATCCGAGAGTACTGCTGCCTCCCTCCCTAGCTGGCTCGGTGAGGGGAGGTGGGGGAGGGGGTGACAGTGGGGAGAAGGGTGAGAGAGTGGGGGGGGGGAGGAGAGGTAACGGGGAGAGGGAGTGAGAGTGGGTAGGAAGGTAATAGAGGAGAGGAAGCAAAGAGAGGAGGGGTCAAGGCGGAGAGGCGAGAGAGAAAGAGAGGAAGAGGGAGTGAGAGAGGGAAGAGGAGGAGAAAAGGAAGAGATGTAGGGAGGAAGGGAGGAGGAAGGGATGGGGAGAGGGTAAGGAGGGGAAGGACGTATGGAGGGCGATGAGAGGGGTAGAGAGGAGGAAGGGAGAGGGAGGAGAACGAGAGTTGCCAAGAATGTGTAAGACATCAGGTGGAGCGTCGAGGCAGTACACCAGCGGAGAGAGAGAGAGGGAGCGAGAGAGAGAGAGAGAGCGAGAGAGAGAGAGAGAGAGAGAGAGAGAGAGAGAGAGAGAGGAAGACTAGACAAAGAGAAAGACAGTGGACGAGGGAGAGGATTAGAGAATAACAAGATAGAGGGCAAGGAGTAAATGTTTAAGTGGATGGGAAGTAATAGAGAAAAGGGGAGAGTGAAGGAAATGGTCGAGTAGAGAGAAACGAGGTATTAAAGATACGAGAGGAAACAAGACTAAAATAAACGGTATAGGTGTAAGGAACCAGAGAAACCTTGACGGAAATAAAATGATAAAGGAAGGAATAAATAATAACAGTACAATTAAATGATGAACGACAACAAAAAGTAAATAAACAATGAATGGCAATAAATGAAATAAAAAATCAAGTTAAAGATAGAGAGGATAGGAATACAATGATAATGGTGATAAGAATAGACGGTTAATAATTTATACAGTTTTACTACCATAAACAATCAATGCTTTGTTTGAGTCTAGGCATCTTCGTCAGATCACTCGCCAGGCATAACTTGGGGTCCGCAGTCAACCAGAAAATTCCTCCAATCTTTTGTCTGTCTTTTGTAGAGAGACAAAATTGAACTTATTTTAAACTGTGGTAGCCCTCAAGGAGCTCTAGTTGACCTAGGCCACACTGCTGACGGGGCACTGGTGTGGACGCCGTGTGTAGAAGACCTGCTCGGGACTCATCGATCGAGGAGGCGGCCAGGCGTCCCTTGAGCTCACTTTGTTTTAGTTATCGCTCTTGTACTCAGCTTCACGCTTCTGTCCTAACACCCGCTGAGTACAGTGGGTGTCTGTGTGCTCGCATTTTTCTTTTACAATTCCCAACGAAAGCAATATTTCCGTCTAATAGAATAAGATATTGTATTTCAACAAATTTTCACAAGAATTCAAGTTTGCTGTCAGCCAAGAATTACTGTCAGAGGAGATCAACACCAGGGTCATAAATGCTGAGTACCATACACGGGAGACAGCTGGGATTAAGTGTTATTGGTACATCATCACTGTTAAGGATACGAGGAAGTCACATTAGCTTTGTTCTTACTGTATTTATTAAGGACGCCACGTTTCTGATGTCACGCCTGAGTCAGTGTTGGTCGTTTAGTATATTGGAGATACAAGTTGTCTTATTAACATTAGTCATCTTTTATATAGTGTTTATATATTACTTAAACATTTATTAATAACACTTCAATACTAACCTAACCTAACCTAACCTAACCTAACCTAACCTAACCTCATTCAAACACACAACCTGATCTTTCTTGTTGTTGTTTTTGTTGTTGTTGTTGTTGTTGTTTATATAACCTGTATACAGTACATTTTTTTTAAAGATTTTGTAATGATAATATTTAGTATTTTTTTTCCAGGATTAGCATAATTTCATATATCGCTTAATACATTCAAATTAGTTTATGTTTTTAATACTTTAGTTCATGTACCTTGAAATCTTATACAGATTCTAATTACATAAAATAGTTTGCTAATAACTTGCAACCTAATAACTCAATGGTGACGCGAGGGCTTATTTCACCTGAAGATTAACCACCAAAAGCTAATCTAACCTAATGAACCTTGATATAATGGACTGTACTCTCTCATATACAGTAGTTCGTTAAATAAAGTACTCACTATACGCCTACTATTGCAACTCGGAAAAATAATCAATTGTTTACTAAATGATAGTCTGTTTGTACGATATTTCGCAAAAAAACCGTAACATATATAATGAACGTATATTGCGGAGCCTTATATAAAGTAGACCTGTATATAATGAACTTATATAGTGGAGCCTTATATTAAAGTACACACGTATATAATGAAGGTATATAGCGGAGCCTTATATTAAAGTACACACGTATATAATGAAGGTATATAACGGAGCCTTATATTAAAGTTAACACATATATACTGTAGTGTTACTTATTAGCTGAATATATACACAAGTCTCACATTTTCCGCTATTTCGTATCAAGTCTCGGAGTCGCCGCTGTGGAAAACCTCGTAAGCAAATGGTCGCTTATTCTGGAGTATATTCCCTGAGACAGCAAAGCACTTCAGCTAAAGTAATACCTCATCTCATAGCAGTCATAAAAGTTTTGCCATAAGAAAACAATGAAGTTTGTAGAATGTGTTGGTAAATTCCACTTAAGAATGAGAAATCTCAGCTTTGTAAACAAGGAACTAGTTTTATGTTGTGTTTTTCGTCTTTTTTATTTTATTTTTTATTTTTTTGTCAACTGAGGACTCTCTTCTCATACCACGACTTCCACTTATGTTTGTTGCTGTGTCACTGTTCCTTTATCTGTTTTGTTGTTTAAACTGTAAGTAAACACACAGTAATATTTTTCATTCTATTTTTTTTTATTTACATTGTAAGTGTAAATTTTGCTCAGATTTAAGTCATTAGAAGGATAAATTTAATTAACATATGACAGAGTAAACATAACACACACTTGACCATCACATTCAAGACACTTCAACCAAACACTACAGATTAGCTTATGAGGTGAAGTGGCTGAGTGGGAACATCCCTCGCCTCCTCATCTAAGAGTCGCTAGTTTACACCCACGTTACCTCTAGTCATCCCTTGAGCTTTACAGTTAGGTTAAGTGAAGGTGGTCTAGTGATGTACCAGCTATACTGTTTGGTTAGGTTAGGTTTGGTTAGGTTTGGTTAGGTTAGGTTTGGTTACGTTAGGTTAGGCTAGGTTTGGTTACGTTTGGTTAGGTTAGGTTAGGTTAGGTTAGGTTAGGTTTGGTTACGTTAGGTTAGGTTTGGTTACGTTAGGTTAGGTTAGGTTTGGTTACGTTAGGTTAGATTAGGTTTGTGTCAAGTGTTTAATCGCCAGGTGAAATATTCTGGGTGTCTAATCTTCAGGTAAACTTAATTTATTTTACATATACTTCAGTAAACAATTACCTAAGGTTATTTTTGGTAACTCTGCCTCAACTAAATCACTTCAAGGTCACTAAACAAACTATAAATCCTTTCACCTAATAAACAGTTTTTAGAAAGTCAAAAATAATACGGACTTTTAATCCCGAAAATTAATTGCATAATATATTTTCATTTGCTATATGGACATGAAAGTAATTACATTATTTCATATCATCTCTAATTTGCCAGTCTAAAAGTAAAAAATAAATATATATCAAAGTTTTCAGAATACAAAGTTCAGCCCAGAGCCATTCTTTGATCCTAACCTAACCTAACCTAACCTTTGACACACGTTCATCAATATTATATTACTTCTCCCTTGAGCGATAGTCAATATATTTGTCAAGTTTCACACACACACACACACACACGCACACACACAGACACACACGCACACACACACACGCACACACACACACACACACACACACACACACACACACACGCACACACACACACACACACACACACACACACACACACACACACACACACACACACAGACACACACACACACGCACACACACACACACACACACACACACACACACACACACACACACACACACACACACACACACGTAGGAAACGTAATCAATAATTCTCTTCTCCCTCCTACTTTTCCCTTCCTCTTCTATCTCTTCTACCGCCTCTTTCTCTTCCTATTCCAAACATCCTTTATTATCCTCCTTCCTTCTTCTTCTTCTATCTCTTCTTCTCCCCTCCGCCTATTTTCATCCTATATCCTTCATTCTTATCTTTATCTTCCCTTTATTTCTTCATCTTTCAATTTTTCCTTCTTCTCCTTCCTTTCTCCTCCTTCCTTTCTCCCCCTCCCCATCTCCTTCTCCCTTTATTCCTCCTATTCTTTATCGTCTTTTTATTTATCTCTTTTAATCTCTTCGTTCTACTTCTCTTCTCTATCTCTATTCTCCCTTCTTCTTTTCTCTCTACTTCTCCTCCCCTCTTTATTAATTATCTTATTATTATCGTTTTCTGTTTCCCCATCATCTACTTCTCAACATAATTATTATCCTTTCAACACTTATATTATACACTATACACTAGAAACTACACTATACACCATACATTATACAGTAGTCAATGTACACTATATACTACGCCTCACTATTCTATACACTACACACTATACATACACTATTCTATACACTTTGCACACTATACATACACTATTCTATACACTTTGCACACTATACATACACTATTCTATACACTTTGCACACTATACATACACTATTCTATACACTTTGCACACTATACATACACTATTCTATACACTTTGCACTATACATACACTATTCTATACACTTTGCACACTATACATACACTATTCTATACACTTTGCACACTATACATACACTATTCTATACACTTTGCACACTATACATACACTATTCTATACACTTTGCACACTATACATACACTATTCTATACACTTTGCACACTATACATGCACTATTCTATACACTTTGCACACTATACATACACTATTCTATACACTTTACACACTATACATACACTATTCTATACACTTTGCACACTATACATCCTTCTTTTCACTTTACGCTACACCATACACCATACACTATTCCCTACACTATACTCATACACTATTCTATCTATACACCTATACACTGTACCAACATCCTGTTCTGACTGAAAGAAAATTATCATTCGATGCAAATAGATCATTTATATGCAAATTTGGCCAATGATTAATGTTAATGAATTATAGAGAGTTATACTAGTAGATTATTATGAATTATAGTAGTAGCCTATTCAGAAGGATTTCCCTGAGCTTATAGGCTTAATTATTTTTTCATAACACAGGGAAGCATTCAGTTGTGTTTATATATTTCATTTTGTATAACCTAAAGATTAAACACCTCCTCCCCCCACCCCAACCAGATTATTTCACGTGATGATTAAACACCTCTCATGCTAGCTAGCCTAATATAATGTAATTTGTTATCAGCTAACATAATCTAACCTAACCTAACCTAATCTAACATAACCCAACCTAACCTGACTTTAATCTAACCTAACCTAACATAACCTAACCTAACCTAACCTAACCTAGTCTAACATAACCCAACCTAACCTGAGTTTAATCTAACCTAACCTAACCTAATCTAACCTAACATAACCTAACCTAGTCTAACATAACCCAACCTAACCTGAGTTTAATCTAACCCAACCTAACCTGAGTTTAATCTAACCTAACCTAACAGTACACATCTGAAGCTAATTTTCTCAGTTTTTCTTGAAATGTCTGTTGTAAATAATGAAGTGTTTATTAACCTCAATATAGTTTACATTAGTTAACGTTATACTCATATTACTGCTACGCTTCAACAACTAAGGTCTTTCAACGTAAAATATAGTTTTATAATTACATCATCAATAATAACTAAATTAATATAGAAACAACTCTTACAATAACATCAATCATATAACAATCATTACATCAATAACAGAACAAGTTATAGATTGTGATTTACATAATAACAAACAACATTACATATATTAAAAATACTGAACGTTTATATCGAGAACAAAATATATAATAACAGACAGGTGAGTGAGAGACGAGTGAGAGACGAGTGAGAGACGAGTGAGAGACGAGTAAGAGACGAGTGAGAGACGAGTGAGAGACGAGTAAGAGACGAGTGAGAGACGAGTAAGAGACGAGTGAGAGACGAGTGAGAGACGAGTAAGAGACGAGTGAGAGACGAGTGAGAGACGAGTAAGAGACGAGTAAGAGACGAGTGAGAGACGAGTGAAAGACAACACAGGTGAGGCGAATTAAGTCTCTACCTTCAATTCAGCATTACCCAATCATCCGTTATCTCACCTTCCATAATTATAACAAGCGAGCCGGCACCATCTCAAGACGTTGCCCATGTATTAATTAATTACCGTTATTGACTGGTAACAAATAGTGGTTATTATACAAGATAGAATAGGGCCATTTCCTCACCACTACCACACCACCCAGTCAGCCGTTTCTGCCCCGGTAGCATCAATAAATACGTTCCCATAAACTGTTCATTAATCATATCATTAATTTTGTATTTTTGAAAAATAATAATAATATCACCTGAGATTATCATTATACTAGTGTGGTATATGTGTTCTTAGATCATAAAAACTAGCATAAATGACTATTATTATTGTATTTTAACCTATATTGTATTACTACGCTTCAGTATCGGATGTTGATGTGTATTTTAGATAATGACTTCGTATCGTATCGTGATGTGTAAAGATTAGTAAAATGAGTCATTAACATTAAAAAAAATTAAGTTTGAGATAAATGTTATTATGTTTATTAGTAATTTTATTTTCACGTTAACATATTCATTATAATAATTTACATTCCTCTTCATACGACGCTCACAGGGACACTTCATTGACAACTATTTCATACGTGGATTAATAACCCTCTGTCCTCTTTGTCTGGTCTACTAACTTAAATCGTAAGCTTTCATGGTATTTGTGTTGTTATTTAGAAACCATAAGTCACTGATAACTGATTAATCCGTCGTATGTGTGTGTGTGTGTGTGTGTGTGTGTGTGTGTGTGTGTGTGTCGTTGGTTAATTCAAATGTAAAACTTTTCCTCCACGTATAGCCTTTCAATAACCCCAAAACCAGATTTAATTTAATATCAGAAAAAATTGTACCATTAAACATTAACCTTTTGCCAACACCACTCATGAGCCAATGTTCCGCCAAGAGATCAAGTAAGTATGAAAAGTATAGGAAACTTTTGGCTAATGAAGTCTTAACACACCTCTAAAAAACACCCGCAAACTCATATTATTAATTGCATTTTACTTTTAAAACTCCTTAACTGAAAAAAACAAAAACATTATGATTTCCAATATATTTTTTTTATGTGTGGTTTCAATCGTTCTCAAGGATAGATTTCAAAAGACATTGTTCATAAACTTGTCCCAAAAAGGCACCAGCCAGGTATATATACAACACAACTCTCCACCTAACAAACCCAGGTCAAAGGTCAACTAGGTTTGGTAGGATAATGGTACACCGGCTTCCTCTGTCGCCTGGGGTGGAGAGGTCTAATCCGCCCAACGTGTGACGACCAACCAACCAGCCTGACTCCCTATTTGAGATGGTCATTTATTATACGTGTCACCTCGATGGGTACTGATCAAATATGACAGGGGAAGAATTGCTATAAGTTGTCGAGGAAGAGAGACAGAGAGAGACAGACGGAGACAGAGAGACAAGCATACATTGACAGGTATACAGAGAGACAGAAAACCGGCCGGACATACAGAGAAAAATATGTTTAAAAAAATAGACAGAAACATGCTTACTGAAACAGACAAACAGTAATAAGCAGAGAAAAACAGACAGGAGACAGACAGTAACAGACAGGCAGATATAGAGACAAACAGACACACACACATAGAGAAACAAACAGAGAGATAGACAATGAGACTATAGGCCTATGAGACATTTTGGTTGAGAGATACTAGAGTCAACTACTGAAGTCCGTTCGTCTCTCTCCTACTGAACCCCGAACCCCGAGATTCAGATTCATGGATCCGAAGCATTTATGGACAGAATAATGTATCAGTCTATTGGTGGAGGAGGAGGAGGAGAGGAAGGAGGAGCAGGAGGAGGAGGAGAGGAAGGAGGAGGAGGAGGAGGAGGAAGAGGATAGACCAGAGGAGAAAGACAACAATAAATTTCATTAATTCCTTCGTGGTGTCGAGACATATTCAGATACTCAATTATTATTTTATTTTTATATTTTTTCCCGTTTTCTGTAACTATTATTATTATTATTGTTATTATTATTATTATTATTATTATTATTATTATTATTATTATTATTATTATTATTATTATTATTATTATTATTATTATTATTATTATTATTATTATTATTATTATTATTATTATTATACCAAGGTTACAGGAAGGTAGGGTAGTTATGGGGGTCAGTCCTCGTCATCAGAGAGGGACCATCAGACCAGTTTGTTATGAGTGATATACATTATCGGTGTCAATTAAACCCCCATATTCAACTCACCCATTAATTATCTTTCCAACACCATTTGTTAACCTTGTCTCTATTCCCCTATTCCCCTTTACAAATCCCCACCACCCCCCTCACATGTACCCCACCCCTACCCCTCCGATAGGCGCTGTAAGCAGTAATGGTCAGAGGTACATTACGTATGCAGCTGAGCGTATATTCACAACATGAACACCTGAGAGATTACTCGATAAACGTACAGTACATCACTAATTAGTAGACAGGTGAGAAAGCAGGTAACCCACAACAGATGTGATTTAAATGATATAAGAAAGTAAAATCAGTAATGAATAGAATGAAAGAGATAAAATAGATACATAGATAATTAATATGTAATTGAAAGAGCGCCAAAGATGACACACACACACAAACACACACACACACACACACACACACACACACACACACACACCTCTTCAGTGTAATAATAACACGAAGAACACAGGAGGAGGAGGAGGAGGAGGAGGAGGATGCGAACAGGGAAGAGGGAAGAAGAAGAAGAAGGAGAAGAAGAAGAAGCGGAGGAAGAGGAGGGCCACCCACGACCAACAATAAATAACCCAGGTAGGAAGTGGGTCGTCGTGCAGGTGAGCTAATTACAGGTGTTATGGTCGAACTCAGCCAAACACGGCACATCTCCTTAACCTCTTTCTCACATCCATACGACAAACACAAGTCAATGATTAATTCTAGTTTAATTTACCTGAAGATTAGACAGTCTAGTTTATTTTACCTGAAGATTAGACAGTCTAGTTTATTTTACCTGAAGATTAGACAGTCTAGTTTATTTTACCTGAAGATTAGACAGTCTAGTTTATTTCACCTGAAGATTAGACAGTCTAGATTATTTTACCTGAAGATTAGACAGTCTAGTTTATTTTACCTGAAGATTAGACAGTCTAGTTTATTTTACCTGAAGATTAGACAGTCTAGTTTATTTTACCTGAAGATTAGAGAGTCTAGTGAAATAATATGGGAGGGGGGGGGGCTATTTTTCAGGTGATCCGACCCTGCAAATACTTATATGGTTTAATCAAAATAAATAATAAAATCACCTCATGTAAATACGAATGAGACGAAGACACATAAAGCTAAATAAATGAGAAGAAGAAACAAAAGATGATGGTAGGGAGGGATAAAAGAAGAAGAATAAGGTAGAAGAAAGAAGAATAAGAAGAAGACGAAGAACAGGAAGGGTTAATAATGTGCAGACAAAGAGTAGGGAAGATATGATAAAAATGAAACTGATGAAAAAAAGGGAGATGAAATGAGAAAAGAATAGAGAGGGAGGGATAATAAAAGTGAAGGAGACAATGAGGAAGAGAGAGAAAGGGTTAGAAACAAAGAAAGAAAAATGAAGAAAAAGAGAGAGAGAGAGGGGAAGCGAAAGAGAGAGAGGGGGAGAAATTGAGAGAGAGAGAGAGACAGACAGACAGACAGACAGACAGATAAAAAGGGGGAGAATGAGAGAAATGAGATAAAAAGAGAGAGAGGGAGACAGAAAGACAGAGAGACAGAGAGAGAGAAAGAGAATGTTGGGTCTTGCACCTTATCACAGTAACACGGGCATGCACACGTTTTCACCACCAATTATATAATAAAAATATTAAATATGCACACACGCTGCTCTACCCCACACCAAAACCAACACCCGGCCAGCTGCTGCATCCTCGTTGTGTAATGTGTGGCTCTCTCTCTCTCTCTCTCTCTCTCTCTCTCTCTCTCTCTATTATACTTATACATTCATAAATCTGAGTTCATGTATAGTGTGTGTGTGTGTGTGTGTGTGTGTGTGTGTGTGTGTGTGTGTGTGTGTGAAAATCTGCAATGTTTCCTTCTTCTATACACACACACACATTTCTCAAAACAATACTCGTGTCTTGGTATGGCACAGAGCTACACATACCATAAGGGGTCTGGTGGCACTGTGGTCATACATAGGGACGATAGGAGAGGCACTTCACTGGCACTACCTTGAATGCTGTTACTTGTATTATGATCTTGGGTCCTAAATTATACAGACTTTTATCAAATTTCTTAGTATGTAAATTATCTACCTAACTCACTCTCTAACTGGTAGGTTTAGTTTATTAATAAGTTTATCTAAGTTGATCTAAGTTGGGTTACCTGAAGATTGCCCCCCTCCCAGCTTATTTCACCCGATGATTGCCCCCTCCCAGCTTATTTCACCTGATGATTGCCCCCTCCCAGCTTATTTTACCCTTTAATTGCCCCCTTCCATCTTATTTTACCTGAAAATTAACCATCCCAACTCAACCTAGATAGTAGGTTAGGTTATATGAGGTTAGATTAGATTAAGCTTAAGGTATTTCATCATCAGGTGAATTAAACTTCAGATGGGTTAGAGGTTCAATCTTCATATGATTCTTCCCTTCTCTATCAGGTATAATGAAAAAGATTTAAAACAATCGTATCATGACTTTGTTTTCATTCCCCCCACAGTTGTCTTGTTTACCTTCCGTCAGCATCAACACACAAGGGACGACACACCAACACAACATCAACAGGTCGTTGGTGTGGTTCCTCTGTACGGTGTTTTGGTTGGTGGAGCTCTGATGAAGGGTGATGGTGTTTGCAGTCCTCAGGGGTCATTGGGGGGGTGGGAGGAGGGGGTAGGGAGTAAGGGAGGGTTCTCTGCCAGTGGGGTCCGAGGATGAAAGACAGGCAGGCAGAGAGAGGAGAGGAAGAGGAAGATGGGGAAGAGAAGTTGGAAGAAGGGAGAGGAAAAGGGAGGGAACAGGGAGAGGGGGGGGGTTGGGGAAGCGCAGAGGAAGAGGAAGAAGGGGTAGGGAGAGTGATAGGGGTAAGGGAAGGGAAGGGAGGGAAGGGGAGGAGGTTTAGAATGAGGTGACCATCAGCTAAGAGCAGTGTGTTGTGTCTCTTAAGAGGGTCATAGGTCACAGATAGTATCTTACTTAACGTGAGTGAGACTGTCTCCTAGTCAACTGAGCTTCACTATCTTTATGTGTCACTGTAGCTTAAACTAAGTGATAAAACAGTCGGCTAAAACAGTCGGCTATAACAGTCAGCTTAAGGATTTCTAAACTAAAACTTCTTCACAGTCTAAATGTATTGTAAATTAATCAACAATAGTCCTAATGCTACCTTAAAACATACAAGACTAAACCACTATATTCTGTTATTGGTTTATCGCCATCACTTCAAGTCTGTGAGATTCCACCACTCGTAGTCAAAATATTCGCGAAATAAAAGAATTCTCTGCGTTTATTTTACTACCCGTACGCGAATCAGTTACCAATAGCTTCGTATACAGAAAATATATTAATTAAGTGTTGTGGTCAGTAGCAGCAGACGTTGAGGCACAAGGATCATTAATGGTGCAGAAAATTTAAGCCGCCAAAACACTTTAAAACTAAAAAAAAAGTTAAACAAACATGTCATCTTCACTTCATCTAAAGGACACGCGCTGGGTAACATCTTCATTCATGTCATTTACATATTAACGAACTTACTTTTAAGGACTTTTAGAATATTTAGCCGTCACGGAAAATATAACTAGACAAAAAAATAATATTAGCCAGCTGGTAGTCCCTAACCGCCGCGTAAATCTTTCAAATGATGTACTGTATTTGTTGTGTAAAAGAGTCCTATTATTTCTATACTTTCCATATCATATATAAAAATAGTATCAACACGATAGTATATTAATTTATATAAAAACTCATAAGTAATATCAATTAATTATAGATAGTCCTGTAACTCCTTTCCCAACACAGAGTGAAGTGGTCTCCCGGCCTGATGACATACCGAGTTGTTTTCCTAATTTCTGTGACATACATTTGCTCACTTATTGACAGTGTTCTGATAAAGTGGTGTTAAGCAATACTTATAATAATGCAAACTAACAAAGAAGATAATTAACTACCTATATAAACGTGTAAGAACTAATTAGAACGAGCATACATATACCAGTAACACGTCAACACTTTGTATGTTGTCACCACTCCTAACATTATCTGGATTCGTAAGAAAATGCTAACTGTGAATACTTGACTGTTAGAAGTTTTATGGATGTGTTTTAATGTTTATAGTGACGCCGTAGATGAATTTTGAAAACATAATTTCGCCTTAACCTGTAAGTATACCTAAGTATTTTAACGGGAGTTGGTAATGGGAATTTCAGCTTTCTCATAATTCCTTGGGAGTTCTGGCACTTAGTGATATGTTTAATATACATTGTAATAATAGTACATTCAGGGTTTAGTAATAAATCATTATAGTTTATTTACAAGGCTAGTGAGTGTTTGCGTGCTTGTGTTAGTGTAGTTCACAGGTTTCATCCAAACACACCTCTGGCAGCCTGTTGGTAGGGCTACTTTTCTGTTCCTTTGCTACTTGTTCCTCGTCACTACTGTCCTACCACTTGACACTTTCTTAGATCTAAACCCAAGTTCCTGAATCAACCTACCACAGTGTCGTCCCCCCACCTTCAAATTCGCAGGCTTTTCCCTCGCTTTCTCTAGGAGTGAATTAATGGTTGGTATCTCCCGTCTCTTGTGGAATTATGATTTTATCCCCGATACACTCCCTTGTCAAGATCATTCAGTTTACTCAGTTCACGAACTTTCTTGACGTGAGCAAGTAATAATATGAGGTAGGTTGGGTTTGCGTAGACGTCTGTTGCTTTAGTTTCTCCACCGTATTTAGCGACAGTTTTCTGGGCGACCTCAGTGCTCGAATCGGCTCCATATTGTCGATCGAAGTAGCGATATATATTCATGATGACAGTGTGAGTCTAACTTCGTATTTGTGCCCCACCAACTATGCCTACCAGCGCCATCTGGACAAATAATTCCATACATTCATCAGCTGCTCACTGACATTAAAACGTATATTAATAAATTGTACCAAAATAGAAAAAAAAGTATTATATTTCATCAGTTTGAGTTTATTATCACCTAAAACCGCCTCGTAACTCAACAGCAAATCAAATTAGAGATGGAAGTAGCTCGCAGATCCATCGCGGCACAGGTTTGTTTTCCTTACCAATTTTTATGGCTAGAGGTCCGACTCCAGATGAAACTTCGAACCCACCCGAGTGAAGCACTGGAGCGCGGAGTAATAACACGATCTTCAACATCCCTGTGATCGTCCTGACACCGAGCATCGTTCACCTCATTATTACTCTTTTAATCTATTTCATATTTCTGAGGCACCAACTTATTGTTTTAATTAACTTTCACCTCTACATTCAGAAAATATTCCAGATTGAAACTAGCTGCTCCTATAGAAACCGAAATTCGTATATACAATGTTAAGTGAAATCACGAAGAGTTGTAAATTTGCCGAGTTCCTCACTATTGTATTACCCAATGAGCAGTTTTCTTCACAACAACTCTATAGGCTCTTGATATCTGAGTTAAGTTCACAGAATATAATAATTGTAGCCATGAAAATTTACAGAAGAGGCTAAACTGCTAATTTGACAGAGAAATAGATAATGAAATGAGTTAACTTCTAATAAAAAAACCTAGTTATGACAGCTGTGGTATAATGCAGCTCTTAAAATGAACAAAATAAATAAACCAAACATAACTTAAGTGAAATTATTTGAAATGGGGAACGACAAAGATATCCCAGTACAGTAGGGAGTGTGTATTTTACATAATGGGTAATGGAGGTTGACCAGCCAATGTATATCTTGCATGGTCGGGTGGGTATTTAGGGTGCCGATTGGTTTATTGAGATGGACTTACTTGTGTTGAGTGATAATGAGTTATGTGAGGCGACATAGGTAGATTAGATGAAAACTTTGGTCCAATGTTACACTTTATAGAAGTACATGTTTGTTGTGGTAGAGCTAATGAATACAGGAAGACGCTTGTATTGTTCTTGGTGTGTGTGTGTGTGTGTTAAGTCAAAAAGCACTGTTGGGTCTGGCTTCCACTTGGGTGTGTGATGGTCGCTCGGTAACTTAGACTCAACCATGGCAATATGTCAGCTGCACTCTATACACCTCCTAACCCTGAGGTAACCCACACTCAGCAATAACTTCTTAATACCTGAACTATTTTTTTTTCTGTATGTATGTTTCTCCTGACCAGCAGTATTAGTAGCCGTTCAGGTTGTCAGGTGGTAGACATAACAATACCTAAAAACATTTAATCAAAGGGTTGGCCATGATCACGGAGCATATCTGCGTTTCATTCCCATCTGATTAACCCAACCGACCATTCTCAAACACACACAAAACAAGTGGAAAAAAAAAAAACACTGACAACCTTTTATCAAGATTATTTCGGAAATTTAAAACACTAGCATTTATCATATTCATTTAACAACAAAAAGAAAATAGTGAGGAAAAAAAAATCTATGTCACCCCAAAAAATACGAACGCACAATGGTCTACAGGATAATACAATTACCCCACACCAGAGCAATAATGTTAACTAATAAATTCAGTAAAATTAATCTGTGCGCGACACCTTGTCATCAGCGTGCCACAATAAAGACAGCCATGGCGCGCCGGTACCGTTAATTCGTAAATTTTCTCTGGTAAAGGCAATTACAGCGTGCAATATTAATTAGTGAGCGGGGCAGTGGAGGGGGAGTGTGTCTGTACGTGGAGGTGGTGGGTGGGGGGGTGAACTTGGAGGTGGTGGGGGTGAATGTGGTGGTTGGGGGTCAGGGTGTAGGTGATGGTCGGGTGAATTTGGAAGTGGTGGGTCAGGGTGTGTATTAGTTGGGTGAACTTTAAGAGATGAGTGGATGGGTCATGGTAAGTTGAACCTATTGCAGATGTGATGAAATGATTTGAACTTCTTGTAGAGATGACGGAGGGTTCAAGAGACGGTGATAATGACTTGAACCTATAACCTCATGATGGTAAAAATGCTTAAGGATGATCTTGAACCTTACGAGTTGAGCTGAACCTTATACTTAGCGTAGACCAATAAATGATGGCGTCCCCGGGTCAAATAAAACACACCAAGTTGTTCAGTTATTCGAGGGAAAAAAATAGTCCATTATACACGGGTCTACTGCAGTGAAGACCTGTAGTGTATTTCAGTGGAAAATACTGTGATTTATTTCCACCAGCTACTCGCCAGATAGGACGGTAATTGAGCATTTTTCTCTATTCGAATCGTGTTTTTGTGATCATTTGGATAAAGTTGGATGAAATTGCCACGGCGGATTTCTAAAAGAATTTTGGGTAAGGCTTTAGATAGCTTTAAGTAATAACTGAGAGCTGTAATAGTACTTTGGAAATCATTACCTGATAATTCATGTTTTTTTTTTTATTCTTACTTATTTTTCAAGGGACTGTATTGATACGCCAGATGTTTTAGAGGAGCACCGTAGATTTGCCGTATAGAGGACAAGATGTTGTTATCAGTCCTTCATTCACCGTGACAGGAGTTTGTCAAGGATATGCTAAACAGATGAGAGGCAGAATTATACTCCTTACAACGTTTTAGATTGTAACGGTTAGGTTAGATTAGGTTAAGTTAGGTTTGGTTTGGTTAATGTTCAGGTAGTATAAGCTTGTAGAATGCGTGAATCATGTGTTGTGGAGATAATTATCAAGGAAAGGGTAAACAAGTTTGTATAGTGAAAGGAGAACTACGTCAATGATGTGTCAATGTCGCCGTGGTTGTGTAATACCTTGATGGATAGGATAGTAAAATAAGTTGAACCTATGGAGAGATATATAAATCTAGTGATAAATGATAGGCGAGGTGTGTAAGCTGTGGTTTGCTGATGACTACTCAAATGGACGCGTGAGATGGAAAGTTACATATACTTACGTGAAGAAGAGTGTGTACCAGGAGAAATTAAATAAGGAATATATATAAAAGTAAAGGAATAAATAAGTACAGAAGGGAGACGAAGAAGAGTGAATAAATTTGAACTTAAATGGAAATAGAATGGAAGAAGTGTGGAAATGCAAGCAGGTAAAGGATGTGTTAAGAAATGTAGAGAGAGAGAGAGAGAGAGAGAGAGAGAGAGAGAGTTACTGATGTGTGTGTGTGTGTGTGACCGGAATAAGCCAGATTCTGTGGCTCTTGATATAAAAGAAGGTTATCATAGAAGAAGACAATATTTACACCAATAAGAACGAAATGAATGATAAAGTATAGGAAGGAAAAAAAGTTTGTGTGTGTTGTTCTTGATTCCGGCAGTGTTGCACGAAGTATGTATGTATGTATGTATGTATGTATGTATGTATGTATGTATAGTGGTAATAGTTCACTTTATATAATGATTATCTGGTGAATAATATAACGAAAAACGCTAATTTGATCGTAGTTATCCACACCACCCGCCAGACACTACGAGATATATCCATCTTTGAAGACCTGATTGTTCGTATGTGATTCTTCAACAATTCCTACCATATACGAGAACACAATTAAGAGAATATTAAATACAGTAAATAAGAAGAGTTACTGTCATGTTTTTCCGTCATAATGGTCGAGAAATACGGACGGTGTATATCAAACCTAACCCTACCTTGAAGCTTAAGTTAGGTTACATTAGATTACGTTTGGTTCCGTTAGATTACTTTTGGTTCCGTTAGATTACGTTTGGTTACGTTAGATTACGTTTGGTTACGTTAGATTACGTTTGGTTCCGTTAGATTACGTTTGGTTACGTTAGATTACGTTTGGTTACGTTAGATTACGTTTGGTTCCGTTAGATTACGTTTGGTTACGTTAGATTACGTTTGGTTCCGTTAGATTACTTTTGGTTACGTTAGATTACGTTTGGTTACGTTAGATTACGTTTGGTTACGTTAGATTACGTTTCGTTACGTTAGATTAGGTTTGGTTCCGTTAGATTAGGTTTGGTTCCGTTAGATTACGTTTGGTTACGTTAGATAAGGTTTGGTTAACGTATTTAATTACCAAGAGAAATAAACCAGGTTAGGTTACGTAGGTTAGGTTAAAATACAGTATAGGTTAGGTTAGGTTAGCAATAGGATGATTAATCTTAGTGAAATAGGCTAAGAGGCAAATCTTCAGGTGCTCTAAAAATATTATATTTCTTCCTTTACCTTTACCAACAGGTGACTCAGGCTCCACACATCTCTAAATAAATTATACGAGTAACATTTGACTACGATAATTTGTTTGGTATCCGGGGAAATTCTGTTTATATTACAAATGGCCAAGTTTTTATCATCCGTTTTATGATGTTTACCAGGATTTGTGAAGTAATTTATTAATAGATTATTATAGCCATTAGCGGATACCACTTAGGAGTAGGGAGTGGGGGAGGGGAGAGGGGGGGGGCCACATCTCCCTCCCTCAAGAAAAAAAACGTAATTTTCGCCATGATATAAATTGCCATGTCTCAGCCATTTTGTTATGATAAGTTATTCGTGTATTGGATTCATAGATATATATTTATAGCATCATAACTCCTGCCTTCATTACTACAGGCGATGACAGAAATCGGAAAGAAATTTGATCTTGAAATATAATCATATAGTAGAAGAAATATTAGATTACATTACAGGATAAGGTTTCCGCCGCTCGATACCTGACCGAGAATGTCGCTCATAAAGAAGCAGTTAATGAAGGCGTATCACCTGTAACAACTCACACACCTGAACTAATAGTCGTCTGGGCACAATATACGACCAGAACAGTTCCCTAAGATGAGTTACTGTGGTCCACGAAACTTTTCAAAACTGTGTCGGTGCTTGTTACTCACTCGAAACCTCTTTAGACCACTTCCTACGCATATTATAACCCCCCCCTATCCTCTACCCTCACCCGCTACCCCCCTCCCACACTCTACCCCCCTCCCTCCTCTCCCCTCCTCTACCCCTCCCTCTCTCCCATTTTTATACTCTCTTGATTTAGGGTAAGTGAGCGTATGCCAGTGTACTGCGGGGAGGTGTTTGGTCAGCGGGGGTGAGAGTAACCCGACACCAGTTGTACACTCCGCCCCCCCCACTATATTATACTTGATATTTGACGACTAAACAGAACTAGCGGTATAAGTTATCACTTGAGTGGCAGACTGTTGCGCCCATCCATCTCAAGTCCACGCCCCCCTCCTACCTCACGTTGAATCAATCGTCGTCAAAATTTCATGTCTCTTGGTGTGTTTTGTAAACTCTCTTCCTCACTCTCTCCTCCGCGATATTTCTTTCTTAAGCTTCTCGGGTACATGTTGCCCACACTGTTATGTACATTTTATTATTCAGGTAGTCGCTGGACCTTATGTTGACTCCCCCCCCCAAGGAAAGGTTTCATTAGGCCTTAAGAGCCACTTACATCCCCGTTTGTGCTACACCTCACTTACCTGTTGGCCTTATCTCCCCCCCCCCTCGTATAGGTTATGGGATGGAGTACTTAGTAATGATCTGATAATATCCTCCATCCACCTGCAGGTACTAACCCTTTCACCAGTGATCAATAAATAAATTTCCTTAATTACAAACGACACTTCTTGTATCCAGGTAAAACTGTTTTTAGTACCTTTACCTTTTTTTATCTAATTATCTCTCGTTCCTCTAAGTCTTTACACAACAACAATTCTACCTTTGCCAATGAACTATAATCTTCTTAATCACCATCCACCGCCTTTTTTTATAGTTCATCTGCAGATTAATACGTCCGTCACACTTAAATACCACTGTGTGTCATCCAATCCCCAGCGTGTTGTCAGTAGAAAGGTATTAACAATAACTCGTAAGCAACACTCACCTGCCGCTCTTGGTAATGATCATCTCGGTGCCTAGGTCGTGGAATTTCTCCCACAGTTCCTTCGTCTCCAGGTAACAGGTGACGCCCCTTAGGTCCTCACAGTTACAGGAGCCCTCCAGACGGGCCCTCTTAGAGTCCCGGCCGTCTGAGGAGGAGGTGGTGCTTTTGGGACTGGTGGCGTTATCGGGGTCGTCCTTGGCGGCGTCTGAGGAGGAGGTGACTTCGGGAGGTTCTTGGTCGTCGTCAGGCAGGGAGAGAGGATGGGGCGAGGGAGAACGGGACAATTTCCCTGTAGAGGAGAGAATGACGGAGTTTGTCAAGCTGAAGCAAGAAAGAGAGAGAGACTTGTGTATTTGTTGTTGTAGAGAACATATTACAGTTTCTTCTGCCGGGGACACAGGAATATTTGGATCACCTGAAAATTCGTCTCCCCTACCAGCTTATTTCACCTGAATATTAACCATCCTAACGTTACCTGGAGGGTCATGTTAGTTTAGGTTCACGTCAGGTTGAATAAGCTTCAGGTGAAATAAACTGGAGGGGTGTTAGTCTTCAAGTGATCCAAAAACTGTTACATCTCTCTCAGACACAACACAACACAACACAACACAACACAACACTTTGTCATGCAGTTTATTGATGGATTTACTTCATACTTGACGATAGTTTTTGAAATTGAAATATTTTATTGACGAGTATTACATCAAGGACCGGGTAGTGTACAGCTCCCACCCTCATCATTGTCATCCCTTCGGTGGCCTTACAGAAAGTTGTACAGTACAAGAATTACCTTAACCATTGAATTATTTACAGTCACGAAGTTGATATATAGATTAATTTGACCTAAGTACTCCATTAAATGTATTATCCCGCCCTCATCTCTGTCACTCTTCTATGAGACTTACACAAAGTTTGTCATTATGACCTTGGAGAAATATTTGTATACATTCCATTATTTATCATCCAACAAACTTGTTCATTTAAAGTAGTGATCTCACTGTATCTGTATGGTTGGGTTTGTTGTCATAATGGTGTAGTGTATGTGCACCCCTGACCCGCCCCTCGACTTACCTGCTATTATAACAGTATCAACAGATGTTAAGTAAGTTACATTGGTGTTTCGTACAGCATACAAATAATGTTGGAAAGTCTCGCTATATACAACAATTATTTCTCTTATTGCAATTTCCCATTCCTCTCTTTTTCTTTTCATTTCTTCTTTATCGTTATTTTACTTACATTGCTACCATTATGTATATACATCTTTTCTGCGTCATTTTTGGTTAGTTTGTCAGCCATTTCATTGAAACGAATCTCCACATGTGATGGAGTCCATACAAACTGCACAGTACGTTCCATTTTTTTGCATTACTACCACCAGTCGTTTACAGATATTAACAGCATGAAAATCTCGTCGCATTCGAATTAAACTACACCCAGTAAAAGGTTATGTCTTAACACCGACGTAACACATCATCATAAGATATAGACAAACGACCAGCTGAGTTAACACCCTTGGTATCATCCCCACCCCTACCAGACGATGAAGCCGTAAACACCCTTTCTTAATAGACTAATGAGCAGTTACCATATTCCCCGTTAACTTGTAAGGCAGCAGTTACCATTTAATACCATCTTTGCTAATCTGTACACGGTCCTTTACTACGTTATTCGTGGTCAAGACTTACGGTAAGCTGCTCCACATTTCTCAAGTCATGCGCCTGTCAGTGGTGGATGGGTCGCTAGTATGGGCGTGCGAGTCAGCCCACGTGAGGAGGAGGACTCTTATGATGATAGTGAAGGTGTTAGGGATATAAACCTCATACGTACTGAGGAAGTAAAGATGCTCGGTAACTCCTGGTAACTGAGACCTGTGTAGTAATACTCTTCAGGTGTATTTATATATATCAAGGTTAGATGGATTAGTGGAATGTGCTTCTCAAAGTATCTAATCTAATCTTACCTAACTTAACCCAACCTAACAAAAGAGCCGTACATTAACCTAACCTAACCAAATCAATGCAGCTATCCTAATTTAAATAACTTAATACACTTATTCTAACCTAAGAAGACTAGCCTTACCTTACCTACTATAACTTAACCTTAGCTTCGAACCACAGCAGCTTGTGTCAGATTCAATTTTTACTCTAAGCTTTAACCTTTAAGCTTCAACCTTTACTCTTACCTTTAGTTTATATTATTAACTTGTATTTCTTTCCGTAGTTTCAATATTTACATTTTGGTTTAGTCACTCCTCTTACTGTATTGTTTAGACCCGTTTTCTGCCTTTACTTCCTTCCCTTAGCTTTACTCATTCCTTCTTCTTTCCTAACTTCCTTCTCTTCCCTCTTATCGTTCCTTATCCCCCTTGTTCTTCATTCCCTGCTTCCTTCCTTCCTTCCTTCTCTCCGCCTGTACTCACTCATTCTTTCTTACACCCTTCCTTATTTCCCCTTTCTATTTTCCCATTTTCCTTTTCTTTTTTCATTCCTTGCTACCTTCCTTTTCTTCTCCTCTCCCTTACTCCCATATTCTTCATTCTATTTCTTTCGCTCTCTCCTCTTGCTCTTATTTATTTGTTTATGTTTCATCTCCCTATTTTTTCTGCTGTTTCTTCAACTCATTTCCTTCCTTCAGTTCTCTCTCTCTCTCTCTCTCTCTCTCCTCCTTTTTATCCAGTCCCTCTTCTTCCTTCTCAACTTCCCTTCTCCCTTACCCACTCACCTCCCTCTCTTCCATCCACCTCACTTCTCCCCTATCCCCCCCCCCCTCTCCTCCTCCCCCTCAGTTCCCCCTGCCCGCCCCCTCCCCCAACAGGATAATGGTAGGGTATCGTATGGTGCGGGTGATTTCTGGCCACTATGTTATGACCCTGATGCAATAGTTTCTAGTTTCCGAGGACCTGTCACTCAAATTAAATACCACTTTTACACCTGTAGTCTGCTGTGAGCTATGTTTAGACCATTGATTCCTACACTCCCGGGGTAATGGAAAGGTAGCCAGGGAACTCGTTCTTCTATTGATTAACAGGTAAACAAAACAAAACAAAAAAATAGAAAAAAAAAGGAGACCTCTGAGTACCTCCTAAAGTTTGCCTGCACCTTGAGCTACAATGCCATTGGTCGAAATACTGCTCGCACTAGCCTGTGATTGGCCCACGGGATGTCCTATTAGTGTTGGACGTTGGATAGCGGTAGCCAGACATAACAGACAGGGACACTTTTTTGATGATAAACTGTGGCTAAACACCCACTATCATGTTCCCAGTGTTTTGCCTTTGGGACCTTCGCTCTCTGTAGGACTGGCGGGATAGGAAGCCGCTCAGACGCGATTCCTGCTCTTGATGTTTTAATTTTGATAACTCACAGTGAGATCTTATAAGAATCATTTATTGAATTGAAAAATAAAGGCATCCAGAGTATAGCCTTTCGGAGTATATTTAGGAGGGAACACCAGTGCGTCTTTGTCTGATATAACGTGTAAAATACTGTAACAATTCTTCCGACATTGAAATCCCAAGTAGGTCTCCAGTACAAGAGACTGAGAGGTTTAATAGGAGTATCAAATATCTCTATTGTTTTATCTTGTTTTAATATAAATAACAATATTTTCCTGATAAAACCTATACGAAAGAAAATTACTGTTAAACTAAAAGAAAACAAATAATTTATCCACCGTTAGCTGCCAGTGTCTTGTGTTGGTAGAAGAATGTGTATTCTGCTCAGATGTTCCATGTCAATATAAATAATACCTACTTGTACTGTTTGTTAGTAAGGTCAGTTACTGGTGATATACATTATAATAAAGCCTAAAAAAAATTATTAATAAACCCACATTGTTTCAGAACTTGATGCTATAATGTTAATTAATACCTACGCTTCAACAACATATACATATTAAACATCTGACGAAACTAATAATTATCAAATAAAAAAATAATCTATAAATAAGAATCTTTAAATATTGAATTTGTCATTTTGAACCGATAATATATAATAACTTCTACTGATGACTTAACGAATTTAAGAGGAAAAAAATTACAACTAGGAATTTTAATGTAATTTCATCAGGGAACTATAAAATATTCACGTAATTCTGTACAAAACATTTCGCTACACTAATATTATATACATATATCAATACCGCAGTAGTATGAGCGTGTTTATTCCTCTTGATGGTGTAAATATATATAACTACTGCTACATAGGGTTTTTTTTTAATGATTTTATTTTAGTTGTAGTGTGTGGTGGAGGTTACCTGGCTATTGCCCCTTCCTGATCCATACTCGGGACCCACACAGCAAGTCGTCAGCCTCGCACCACAACCACCAACAAAATACCAATATTTGTGAAATTTATTATATAGATTAATATTTTTTTTACTTATTTAATACAGTTTACGCATGCGCTCTACGTACAGATCGGCGTCTTAAACGTTCATAAGATATTTATTTACTCCACCGGTTTTGTTATCCATTTCTGCAGCAAAAAATGAATTAAGAGCCAAATTTGAACTCCTTTTGTCACTTATATTTTACAGAGTTTAAATAATAGTTTTTAGTTGATTATTCATTCAGACGATGGGAGTAAGCGGTGCACCATCGGCTTTTAATGAAGAACTTGAATGAAAGACGTATTGTATAGGTTTTAACAATACCATTAATAATATATTGATGACTTAACAATTTAATAATAATACCCAGGGTTATATTTCCTTCACATTTACTAAACACAATTTATCATCAGTGTTTTAACGAAATAATAAAAATTCATTAAAAGAATATGAAAAAAAAATAGCGATGTAAAGGCACTAAAACGTTATATGTATTTTTAGTATTTACAACCTCTTTCTATAACCCATTTTTAATATACTAATCAGGTGTTGTATGTATGGAAAATATTTATACAGTCATCGGAAAGGAATGTCTTGATTTGAATACATATATAAACAATATACTTATTTTTAACTCTTAAGTATTCAACTCAGGTGACTTCACAGGCCAGGTATAGTAATTAAGTGTTTGTTATGACACCAGAAAGCGAGAGTGTCTTGTTTTGTTGACATATTGAAAACTCTCTCTCTCTCTCTCTCTCTCTCTCTCTCTCTCTCTCTCTCATTATTGTCTCTTGAATATTGTTACTTCTATGTGTGTGAACCCTGTTGGTGATTGGTTGGCACATCAATTGCTATTGGCGTTGATTTGTTGATAAATTATTTGCCCTTGGCGTTGATTGGTTGATGATTTATTTATTATTGACGCTGATTGGTTGATGAATTATTTGTCCTTGGCGTTGATTGGTTGATGAATTATTTGCCCTTGCCATTGATTGGTTGATGAATTATTATTTGCCCTTGATGTTGATTGGTTGATGAATTATTTGCCCTTGGCTTTGATTGGTTACTGTAATTTCCTCACCGTTGATTGGTTATTCTGATTTTTATATCATGCTGAGGAATTAAAAAATAATAAGTGTCCTGATATAGCGACATAGACAAAATTATAACAGAATAGGTTAGGTTAGGTTAGGTTACAGTTTGCTACAAGATGTTTTAAGAGTGATTTTTGTTGCAAGGTTTAAGAAAAATTAAGTAAAATGGGTTATGTTAGGACAGGGATGAAGGTAAAACGGGGAGATTTTAATATAATTATCTTTTGTATATTATAAATTGTAAGGAAGTTTTAAATCACTGTAAAAAATAATGAGTGTTGTTTTTAAGCGTTTAGGTTAAATTTTAGAATTTGGGAAAACAAAATTGCCCCCTTCAAAATAGTATGAGTTAGACTGTGGGTAATTTTGAGTTGCACTTAAAAAAACAAAAATCCCCTCAGCCAGTTAGCAAAAATACTGCCATTGGTTAGTTTATCAAGTCCTTAAAAAAACCACATTAGGTTAAACTTTGTCGAACGTAATAAAAAGTATATATTCTCAGTACTGATACTCAACCAGTTAGAGATATGGCTCGGATCCACGCGAGTAAACTAACCAAATACTAAAAAAAATCGAGATTATAATTTGTTTTAACTTGTCGATGGGAGAGGAACGATGGCTGTTAGACGACTATAAGCGGTACATTGAGAGTCGTAACAACCCGAGATAATTTTACTTTATCAATAATAGACATTCCCAAAGGCCAGTGTTTATTTTAGAACAGTTTGTTAATTTTTTACTGCATCGTCTTTTGTCATTGATGAAACATTATGAAGAATCTTATGACATTTATTTAGTCTTTTAAAACCCAGATAGTTGAAAATTAACCTACTTTAGTAATACTGTTAACTTAAAACAGCTTTTATAATTGTATCTTGCTGTTGGAACTAAAAGAGCGAGTGATTGGTGTTTCTTAAATATCCCGAGCAGTTGAAGCACATTAGGTAAAAAGTGAAGTGAACGATGCTAAATAATCCTTGCAGTTTAAGTACGTAGAAGTTAAGAACCAGTGAATAATCTATCTAAAAATGAAATATATATATATACACAAAGTTTCGTTATCATTACGTGTTCATTCCCTTGGTAGCAGCGAAGACTCTCAGTTGAAGAGTCGTGGTGAAGAGTTCTCGCCCTCTGCAACACCCAAATCCGACACAAAGAAAATCGCTTAGTTGTGTGTGTGTGTGTGTAGTATGTGTGTGTGTGTGTGTAGTATGTGTGTGTGTGTGTGTAGTATGTGTGTGTGTGTGTGTGTGTGTGTGTGTAACTCCCATTAACTTTATCCTTGAGGTTTTATATTACCAGAAATACTCATTTTTTTGTATAACCAAATTATCAAAGGAAGTCCCTGAGTCGCGTATTTATTCGGTTATATCGTATGTTCAGAAGACTGCAAACGGGTTGTGTGAAAATCCTAACATGGCTGAATCCATGACGTGTAATGTTACGTGACTAAAGGCACCATTCAGCGAGTTTCCTTTGTTCTGGACCTAAACACAGTACAGGGTATCATATTTCTATCCAGTTCTGCTCTTTAGTTCCCGTGTGCCAAGGTTAGTCACAAAGTTAGACATTTATGGTGCTGGCAAATTTAACTATTACTCAGCGGATATGTGGCAGAGTAGAGTTTAGAAATTTATTTCCAATTATCGACGGTATATCAATAAATAAACCTAATTGCGATGAAAACAAGAATTAAATATATTTGGGAATTTTGTAACCGGTATTACGGAGACTGATTTTGAGTTATTGTTAATAAGAGGGTTTGTGGTAGTTGATATGTAATACGTTATACTTTAAAGGTTTATATTGTGTTGGCAGCCCTGCAGGACAACACTGTGTTGGCAACCCTGCAGAACAATAATCTCACTACTTCAGACTTAACAGTTGAGTAATGCAAAGAGGAAAAATGTAAACACTTTAAAACTTGTATCAAGTAGCACAGTGTGAATTTTAATTTAATTTGACAAAGTTGTCTTAGTGTGGTGAGAGCCACGGCGGTGGACAAGGAAGAAAGGAAGGTATCGACGTGCGTGACACACACGTCAGGCGCCACTGTTGTTACCTGTGATTTGTTGTGTTGTATCATATTTCACTATTTCCTTCTGCTTCCGTTCTTTGTTTGCTGGTGTTATATATATATATACACACATATATATATATATATATATATATATATATATATATATATATATATATATATATATATATATATATATATATATATATATATATATATATTTCCCTTTACGCGAGGAAGCGAGCTGACACATACATTAACAAGGTTCGACTAATGTCCTTTTCAACACCAGAGTACCTGAGGCATCACTAACCATCCCTACACACTACAGTCGTTGTCTCTCAGGTTCCGAGTGATGACATTTCATCATCGTAAAAAACTTGGATTAATACAGTGTTATACTCACACAGCAGCGTCCACCTGACGACCATTCGTGGTTCATGTTATGTAACCCTGAGATACACAACAAAACAGACTGACCAACAAACCTGTTTTCTTACTGATGAATAATACTGAATTACTTCCAGGGAAATAAAGATCAGTGAAAATTACACTGATGTGTAGTCTAAACTTTTTATGTAAACACGAGAGAAATATGAAAAAGAGGAAATCTTTGTCGAGGGAAATGCTTTGTAGGACTCTGGACACACGTGACCTGTAGCAGAAGATTGGCACAAATATTCTCTGGTGCGTCAAAGAGCCAACACTTATGAGTTATGTTTCTTTTTTACTTAACGCTTTGACTGTGGATGTTTTAGCTTAGTTATTCAATTATATAGAAACAAATTACCTTAGTTAGCCACCATTGCCACAAAATCCACCCCCTCAAAAAATCCACCCCGTCAATAAATCCACCCCGTCAATAAATCCACCCCCGTCAATAAATCCACCCCCTCAATAAATCCCCCCCCCCAAAAAGAAGGTTATTAGGAGCTATATTCACTGATAACAATACTACTATATTATTGTTAAGTATATAGTAATGTATCTTCATGTATAGCAGTTTGTGGTAGTAAGGTGGAGATTCTGCCTCGGGTAAGAGAGAAACGATCCCCGCCTCTGTATATTTTAAGACGCATGGAGTGGCTAAGGCGTTGTCATTATAACATTCTCATTATACGGTAAAAATGGGTCATGTTAAGAGTAACTCCTACAGCTTACTTCTACAGATGAATACAAAACTAACCTAACCTAACCTAATCTAACCTAACCTAATCTAACCTAACCTAACCTAACCTAATCTAACCTAACCTAACCTAACCTAACCTAACCTCCCCCCCCACAGGTAGCGGAGGTGATAATCTTCATATAATCCAACTTTACCTGCACTTTATATGATTCACCTGAACAAACGCTAATCAATCTTAATCTAAATAGTAGCTAGTACACACCTGTTTAATAATAGCTAGTGCACACCTGTTTAATAGTAGCTAGTGCACACCTGTTTAATAGTAGCTAGTGCACACCTGTTTAATAGTAGCTAGTGCACACCTGTTTAATAGTAGCTAGTACACACCTGTTTAATAATAGCTAGTGCACACCTGTTTAATAGTAGCTAGTGCACACCTGTTTAATATAAGCTAGTGCACACCTGTTTAAAGAAGTCATTTTTATTATAAGAAGCGTCATTACCTGTTCAGTGTATCGGTATATTGAAACCTCTATTTAATGGACAATATATGGAGAGGAAAGTCCGGAATATCGAGGGTCTGTTGGATGTGAAATCTCTATCTAATGAGGGTCCTTTAGATGCGTGCCCCCCCGTGCCCCCCGATTATATGGAGAGAGAAGCCCGTTATATGGAGGTCTCACTGTAGTCTATTAAGAAATCCGTCTTAGAACGAAATTAATCCAGGTAGCGGAATGTGGTTTGTGTTTTGTTATGATTAAATTGAATGTGATTTTAACTACAATATTGATCGTGGGACATTTGGTTACCTGAAGATTAACCTCCCTTGAGTTTATTTCACCTGATGATTACCCCGCCTAACTCTACCTGGTGTGGGAGGGGTGTGAAACTTTAGGTTAGGTTTGATTTGATTAGATTATAGTAAGTTAGGTTAGGTTCACACTAAAGTGGTTAATCTTAATGTGAAATAAGTGTGGAGGCTAATCTTGGGGTGGTCTGAAATACCGACTACCGCTTGTAAGTTCAGAGTTGAAAAGTAAAAGTACAAAGACGACAAACTTTATCTCCGGTTCACTATAAGGAAGACCAATTTTCTCTCTCGTGGGTTAAGAAAGTAGATCCGTTCACCCAACTTAGTGTGGGCAGGTGTAGCAGACGTGTAGGTGAGGCCAGTAGCAAGTGTAGAACTACTGCAGCAAAGGCGTGGGTAGAAGCACCTGAAGCAGAGGCGTGCGTCGTGGCAACTTGCAGCAGAGCCTTTTTTTGAAGCAGGGGCGTGGGTAGTACCACCTGCAGCAGAGGAGTGGGCAGTAGCACCTGCAGCAGAGGCGTGGGCAGCAGCACGTGCAGCAGAGGCGTGGGCAGTATCACCTGCAGCAGAGGCGTGGGTAGTACCACCTGCAGCAGAGGCGTGGGCAGCAGCACGTGCAGCAGAGGCGTGGGCAGCAGCACGTGCAGCAGAGGCGTGGGTAGTACCACCTGCAGCAGAGGAGTGGGCAGTAGCACCTGCAGCAGAGGCGTGGGCAGCAGCACGTGCAGCAGAGGCGTGGGCAGCAGCACGTGCAGCAGAGGCGTGGGCAGTACCACCTGCAGCAGAGGGCGTGGGTAGTACACCTGCAGAAGGCGTGGGCGGCAGTCAGGGGTGTGGGCAGTACGCACCGCCACGCAGTGGGGCGTGGGCAGTAGCACCTGCAGCGGGTGTGGGCGTAACACCTGCAGCAGGGGCGTGGTGTGCATGTAGGGTGTGAGCAGTGCACCTGCGGTGGACGATGGGCAGCAGCACCTGCAGCGAGGCGTGGGCAGTAGCACCTGCAGCAGGGCGTGGGCAGTAGCACCTGCGGCAGAGGCGTGCAGCAGCACCTGCAGCAGGGTGTTGAACGTGCGCACCTGCAGCAGAGGGCGTGGGTAGCAGTAGAGGTGTGGGCAGTAGCAGCTGCAGTGGAGACGTGGGCAGCAGCACCCGCAGGGCGTGGGCGGTAGCAGCAGCGGGCGTGGGCAGTGGCACCTGCAGCACCTGCAGCAGTAGAGGCGTGGGCAGCAGTAGAGGTGTAGGCAGTAGCACCTGCATCAGAGGCGTGGGCAGTAGCACCTGCAGCAGAGGCATGGGCAGTAGCACCTGCAGCAGAGGCGTGGGCAGCGGCACCTGCAGCAGAGGCGTGGGCAGCGGCACCTGCAGCAGAGGCGTGGGCAGCAGCACCTGCAGCAGAGGCTTGGGCAGCAGCACCTGCAGTAGAGGCTTGGGCAGCAGCATCAGCGGGCACGGCGGCACACCAAGGGCTGGGAGACACCTGCTCCACTAACTCACACCGTAATCATTGCCGACGTAACATTAAATTCAATTATAGGGTCGGAGGCGCGAGCTGGCCGACAATTTATTAATTTATTATTGCAAGGTGAGGAAGTGGCGGCCAGACATTCATCAGACGCTGGAAATAATTGATGGATAATTGATGGTTCCGAGGTTTACAATAATTGATGGTTGACGGTGGCCGGGGAACTGACGTCAGGAGCGGGACTCGGGTGTCGGGTCTTGTTAAGATAGTCCTCCGTCATACCGGGACGCCACCTCCACTTTTTTCTTCTCCCTCTCCCGGAGATTAATGGATGACGCCTCTGGTTTCGCTTTTGTCTTGGATATGTTCCTCCTCTGGATTTATTTACTGTTACCTTGACTGTGTTTACGTGTTGTCATCTCCGCATATTTTGCCACTTGTCTGAGATTTATATTAGCGTTCCTGACACTCATTTATCTCAGTGTGTGATGAATTTTGGCAGGTGGTTGTCGTCTGTCTGACTCGTCTCCAGTTATGGGAAAACGTTCAGTACGACACGAATGTGATAATTTTCTCTTATTGTCTTTTGATCCAGTCAGGAATAGTAGGTGACCTGCAGAGAGGCTATGGGATAAGGGGCCAGGGTTACCCACCACAATACAACATCTTTCAGTATCTTCACGGATAATTGTTTCTCCCTTTCGTTCCACCTAATTATTGTCCTAATTAATTTGACTATAATCAGAGAAAGGGAAGACCAGGATCGAGCTATATATCCTGTAGGAGGCGGGGAGGAAGGCGTCGGGAGTGTGGGTGGGTGTCGGATGGTTGGACGAGGCTGGTTGGTCGTCGTGGGGGGAGACGCACTAGGCTACAGGATATGGAACTCTCAACTCGCTTCCCCACTGGTCTGCGTTCCTGTGTACAGACAGTTACCCAGCTGATGGAAGGGAGGGCTGAAGATATACATTGAATGTCGCTTAATAAAGGCCATTTGACAGACAACTAATACTTAGGACATTAAGCCGGCGGGTTTTAGATTGAGGACATCCGGGTAATACGATCACCTCTCTAATTATATAAAAATCTTGAAACATATATATATATAGAGAGAGAGAGAGACAGAGAAAAAGAGCGAGAGAGATGTGAGCCAGGGAAGGAGGGAGGGAGTCACAAGGTTATGTTTCCTCTTTGGTCACGAACAGGGCGAGGCGATACAAAACAACACTTCATTATGGTTGTGTGTGTGTGTGTGTGTGTGTTGCCTGGTCTGAGCTAAGTGTCACCCACCACCAGGGACACGCCACACCACCACCACCATCTTCATCTGTATGTGACTTGGCTAGTGTGTGAGGTTCAGATAAACTTTACGCTTTCTTTAACTCAGATTTTTTTTATTCCCGCGCGGTGCATCTTTTTATGATTATTATTGTTATTTTTTTTTTAGTTAGAATGTTCTCTCAAAAAAGTTATATCCTGCTAATAGCCTGATTTGGTATATTATCTTCTGATTGGATTCAATGCAGTATATCACGTTCTTCTCCAATCACGTACACTATAACTAACTTTCTATCCTCTTGTTTATCTTTTATCATCTCATTACATTTCCTGTGTCTTATCACGTTATCACTTTAATTCTTACCACTACACTTCTATCATTGATCAATAGTGTAGTGAGGTATTTTTTGGTGGTGGATGAGAGAGAATCAAGTCCCAAACTTTCCGACATATTGGGGTGACAAAAATCTATCTCATCAAGTATAACAGTTTACATGTATTATAAAGAATCTAATTAGTACGAGGAACACATAAATTATAACACACCTGCATCAATATTGTTATTTAAAAGGTGAACAATTACACCGCCACTAAATAATAACGACTCCACAAAAGGGAAACACGCATTGGTTTGTATATATCAATGAACTGGAAAATTTGGTGTAGTTTATATTATACTGAATGAAAGTAACATGGCTACAACAACCGTATATTGACGTATGAATTAATTGGATTTTTTTTTCAATACAGATACAAGTGAATTATAAGACAGGTGAAGTTTTATTCAAATTTTGTGGAACAGGTAGTAACAAGTAACCAGTTTGAGTCGCCTCGTGTGATTGATTAAACATATCATCTTATTGGAATATTTTTGTGTTCACTCTTCACAATGTTCATGTAATTTTCAAATGATTTTTCCCATTATTGAAGAAATTGTATTGTTTTCTCCTAGAGAGTTTTGGTGAAGTTACTTTACGGACAAATCTGTAACAATTTCGACATTAAATATACGTGTCAAATTTTACAGATCGCTTTCCAATCATTGTAGCCTGCAGGTAGGGTTTGATTCTCTCACCAATTGGAAGTTCTCTCACCCTGAGCAAAAGAAAGAGGCAAGGTCAACAACATAATCTCAGGCAGTGTAACAATGCTTTCATATTGACCTTCATCACATATTTAATGATGAAGGTCAGGACACCCTCTTGATCCATCGGCACATTCTCCTTCACCACATGCCCAGGTGCTCAGCAGTGCGTGCAAATTTTCGTTCTGGTGTTCCACTGACTCGATTAAAGGAACGTCCTTTGAGTAGAAGTCACAAAGTAATTTTAGTTCCTCGCGACTTATCCTCGTCAGAATATCATTATTGTCATCAACGGGAGATGTTGGCACGATGCTCCTGAGTGACTTGAGTACACCAACTGTGGTATCGTTAAATCTCTTTTTGAGGTCAGTGATGATAGTGCCCAACACACTGTAAGAGGAGTTTATGGTCAGACAGACAGACAGACAGACACGCTCAACCACCGCGTGAGGTAAGGGCGCACCGACCCTGCAATTTTGATACCATCCAGCCTCGCAGGGGTGATAAACTGGATCATTACATGCAGTCAACCTTTCACTCACACATCAGTTTTTTTTTCCGACAGAATCCTTTCAGAATAAGCCCCTCCTCACCCCCCCCTCCCTCCTTCTAGCTAAGCCACTGCTTTTATTTCTTCGGTTGTCCTCCACAGTACTTCTCCTCCACCACTACCACCACCCCACTGTTACCTGTTCACCACTACTTACCCTCCACCACATTTTCCTTCTAGCCATTTCCCCAATACTCATTTCAATCTCAACTTCTCCTACCACTACCACTTACCACTTCCCCCCTGTCACTTGCTAGTTACCACCCTCTTTCCACATAACCACAATGATTAATAGGACTCCAAGACATGAGAACCAAGGCGGTTCTCATGTCCACGAGATAATAACTTGAGTTTCTTACTTTTAAGTCGTCAACAAATAGTATGATAACACTGCCCAGGTCACAGGTCCATTAGGCAAACCTTTCTTCTGATGGAGGAATAGATGATACCAAGTCACCTGAAGATTAGATATCCCAGCTTATTTTACCTGAAGATTACTCACCCTAATGCCTAACCTTAACTAACCTAACCTAACCTAACCTAACCTAACCTAACCTAACCTAAACTAACCTAACCTTGCTTAAACCAACCTAACATAACCTAAACTAAATTAGTCTAATCCAAACCTAACCAAATGTAACCTTACTTAACCCCCCCCCCCACCCCAGATAGCGTTAGGATGATCTATCGTCAGTTGAAATAAGTTAGGGGTGTCTAATCTTCAGGTGACCTGAGAATCCTCCTCCCTCATTAAATGTCGGAAATTTGGTGGTATCGACCCCCAAGGCCCCTCATCTCATAAGTCAGGCAGGGAGGCCATTCACCACGGCACTCTCTCGTAATAGATAAGGTTAAGGTTGGTGTTTTTTGATTATCAACAGACACGGTCATTATGCCAGTCACAGATCCAAGGTCGGGATATCCTGAGTCAGGGTGAGAGAGAGAGAGAGAGAGTCTTCGCCGCTCACGGGTACCATAATAATATTTGTCTGTATATCAGTGTTTAATATTTTTTTTTTAGAGATCAATACCCAGACCTCATTAGTTTATAACAGCTCCTAAATAAAGGAAATTTGATCTTAATGGTAAACTATAAAGGGAAGATAATAAAGTACATAATTCGTGTGGCCGTGCTAGAAGCTGTGATGGCCGCTGAGATACAACCAAGGCCTAGCACGGGGCAGCGCCTTAATGGTAGACTTAGAGTTAATCCATAGATCATGTTTGTAGTGGTCTTTCCTCGGTAATCCAGGACGTGTTGCACCAGGCGAGTAATGATAGAAATTTGCTGCTCCATAAATAAAATAATTTTGATATATGAACGTAGACGTGACATTTTCAGAATACAAATAGCGCCTTCATTTTTCTAAAATGAAAAATCACACTTAAATATTTGATGGCGAGAAAAGTTATTTTGCGAATTTTGTCGAACATGTCTAACATAGTGTATCGAGAATTATTTGGGAATTATTGTATATATATATATATTAAATGTTTGCGTGTCTCCCGTAGACTTTTTCGAATCCTATGTTAATACCCGACACCTACAGTCAATAGGTCCAACTGTGCCTGAATATTTTTTTTTTAGTTTCACCTTCAATATGTTGTGAGTTAAAACGCCAGACATTATAGAATCAAGAAATATATACGGTAAAAATAATAACTGCCTCAGACGACGCCAAATAAATTTCTTTTTGGTATTTAATATTTTTAATCTTATCGCTTATCTTCGTTCCAGTAAATAGAGACGTGAGTTATGAGCATACTTCACTTTCTCACTCTAATAAAGACACTCACGTTCTCTCTCTTATTTTACACTGTCTTATATGCGCTTATTTTTCTTTAACTCTTAAATACATTATTATTATTATTGTTTTTATACACTTAAAGCTTGAAATTGTTTTATGGGAATTCTTAAAGTATGTAACAATACCACAAACATTATAGGAGTAATATTTTGTGAGAAATAGTCAGTATAACGAATACCTCATAATATATATATCCAACACTTGCCAACTTCCCTACAGTTCTCGTGATAAAGTTCAAAGAGTCTCCGAGTACATCATTTTCTCAATAAGAATGTCCATATTTTTGTCGTGTTTTGCGGAAGCTGTTGAAAGGTCGATTATACTGTTAATACGTAAGCAGTAATCATCAATAGGAAGGGGAAATAGACCTCATAACTGTTTGGCACCACGAGAAGGAAGATTAATGATTATTTTTATACTATAGTAATTTCACCCCTGCAGACAGAGAAAGGAACTAGGAGACGACGAATAAAGATAAGAATATAGAATCGCAGCAACCAAGACGCGACCCCTTACAGCAGGAGTAAATAAAACACAAAGCGATAAATATCAGATATGAAAGAATTAGACGTCCATGGTGTATATAAGATACTGGGTGTATCTCGGCCAACTGGAAACTATTCATTACCTCCTTTCTTCTAATCTTGTTTCACACCCTTTCATTCTTTCTCTACACACACAAACAAAAAAAGGATGGTGGTAGTTTTGACAGCCTGAAGCAATAAAGGCAAGATGAAGAATTACCTGCCAAGAAAAGGGAAGTAGGGAGAGGGAGAGAGAGGGGGAGAGGGAGAGGGAGAGGGAGGGGGTGAGGGAGAGGGGAGGGGGTGATGGAGGGGGTGAGGGAGGGTGAGGAGGGGGGGGGGTGATGGAGGGGGTGAGGGAGATTTTTATGTGAGAGACCATAGGCTGGAGAGGACCGCTGGCATGTACAGGGTTAAAGTTTCACTGGGAACTGAAGTAAGTAATATAAGTTCACTCACCAAATTATCCCTCTTGGTTAATATTATCATCATGTATTAATATAGTTAATATGATTATGATTTAGTGATTATTTTGAGGTGTCAGGGATGAGGGGAGTAAGGAATTAATTCGTATTTTCTTTATTATTTTTATATACATTCTCGGGGAAACTCAAAACTGTTTATCAATGGATGTCCTTTTTTTAGGGAGGGGGAGGGGGGGGGGTGGAGTGAAACGACCGGCCTTGCGTGAAAAAATATATATATACCTGTTGAACATAATGTTTATTTATAGCGAATCATATATTCTCAGCTGAAGGTAAATGTGATTATTTGTTACAGTAATTGAGTTGGCGATACTGGACAAAGCTAATCAACAAATGCCACGACGTATTTTTCAGTGTCTCACAAGTGCGGATGATTCGAGGTGGTCCATTTTTACTTCTTAGTGACGGGGTCCAGACCGGCCTGGAAAGCAATGTGGTAAAACGATAAATCTAAGATGTTCTCTCTCTTTATCATGAAGAGAATGAAACCGTGGCGAGACGCGGTGACTGGTAGGGTCTGTACCGTCACGTGAGTCCTGACTTATTTAGTGAGTCTCTGATGGTTCTTCAAGGCAACTATTAGTGATTATTTAAGACCCAAGCCAGAGTCAAATTACGTGAATTTAGTTTAATTTAGGTTAGACTGCAACATTCAGTAAATATGACAGAGTGGCGCAAATTATGTAACATTAGATCGGGTTGGGTTAAAAACGCAGTTTTCGGAAAGAATTCTTTCGCCTGAACCACAGGCCAGGACAAAACTGTGTTATATTAGGTTAATCCAACTATTACTGAATGGTATTCCGGCAACAATCACTCCAGCAACACCACACAATTTCCCAGCCAACCGAAAAAATGGGATCAGCGCCTACTCACCAAATCTCCAACAGGATTATATCATAAAACTGAATTAGTGATTGATCCTCCGGGACCACATGGAGTTGTGGCTCCACTTCAAACGGCCATCGTCCAATATTGTCAACATCCCGAACGGTATTTACCTGCATGTGTGATGTGGACAAATAACACACTCCAGCACACACATAATACAGCCATGACTGTCGTAAACACACACCACCAGAGGTATGACAGATACCTCTCAAGTTACCGCTGGTCGGGTAATGACAAGTTTCGCCAGCAAGAATAAATATAAGCGCTGACGTGTACCATTTGATTATTTACTATATAAACATGAGGTAGTGCTTGGGTTTATCATGCACACATTTACCGTGTTTGTTGGCCCCGTGTACCAGACCTCCTCTGACACGCACCAAGGACTACGTAACTCCTCCTCAGATATTCATGTTACTGAGCACATCAACTTGTTTACAAGAGTTTGGCTATTGGCAGCCATTGTCATTCTGTGTGTGTGTGTGATGCAGTACAGTAAATGTGGAGTTTTTATTAAATTAGAATACAAGATAGAAAAAGTTATGTAATTTTGTTGAGCAATAGTTTCTTCTGAACATTGTTCCACAATCCTTGACTGTGTGTATATATATATATATATATATATATATATATATATATATATATATATATATATATATATATATATATGTATATATATATATTCATTATAATAAACACGCGACTATATATATATATATATATATATATATATATATATATATATATATATATATATATATATATATATATATTCTATTTCATAATTCACATCTTCAGGGTAGTATCTGTACTCATATATATATATATATATATATATATATATATATATATATATATATATATATATATATATATATATATATATATATATATATATATATATATATATATATATATATATATAATTCAATGTTTCAATGGAAAGCTTTATTGGAAACGACACTTTTTTGTATGGACTTGTACAAGGATAATATGTAATTTTTTCAGACAAAAACCTAAAGATGTTCTTGGACTGTAAGACCTGGGATACTATTATTATTATTATTATCATTATCATTATCATTATTATTATTATTATTATTATTATTATTATTATTATCATTATCATTATCATTATTATTATTATTATTATTATTATTATTATTATTATCATTATCATTATCATTATTATTATTATTATTATTATTATTATTTCTGTATTATTATTATTATTATTATTATTATTATTATTATTATTATTATTATTATCATCATTTTTTTATTATTATTATTATTTATCATCATCATCATCACCATCATCATCATCATTATTACTATTACATGAACAGTGCTAAACTTTATCTCCCCCATAAGAGAAGCGGAACACGGCAAAAGAGCGACCTAAAATATGTAATATAATTTCGAAAGAATTAACAAGACACATCCGCGACATATATTTCGCTGAATGCATCGTGTCCAATTGGTAAAGATGATTGGACAATTACCAGCCAATCGGAGTTAATTATTATGGCCAGCTCATGACGTCAGATTGCGTAACCCTAACCATTGGTGGGTATATTGTTCTCTTCTTTAAGATCAGATAATTTGAATAATAAAAGAAAAATCCCAAAAGTAGACTCAAGGAATCTTAAAGAAAATTAGAAAGCGAAAAATAAGAAATGCTTAACGAGCGAAGAAATAGGGATAAATACGAAAAGAAATAAAGACTAGTAGAGAGAGAGAGAGAGAGAGACGTACACTAACAGAGAAAGAAACGGAGAAAGAGAAAGACAGACACAGACAGACAGATCATTCCTTCACATCAACAGTTAATGAACCAATACTCACACAGCCTAGCACCAAGCGTTATCGATCCTCTGGGACTGTAACAAAGGTCCAAGACGATATTCCTAACCTCATATTATTTTCTTAGGCCATGACAGGTACGTACAGCTATAATGATAAACACGAGTATTTGCGATGTTTCGATGCCAGGAAGAATATCTCACTTAATTTCAGTAGTTGTTGTCTACTTTGGAAACTGTCTTGGTGGGCGGTGCTTGTAATGACCCCAGCGCAGACCCCAGAAGCAGTACTGTATTGCGAACTAAATTATTTGACTTTAATGTCGAGACAATATAATGGATATGCTGTTTATGACGCTTTGGTAAATCCAACAAGAATACTGCTTTAAAAAAATTGACAACAATACGTAAAAATGTTTCGTCACAAAACAATCCTAAGATGTGTAGTGAACCACAGCCCCGGTGAGGACTGTGGCCAGGCTTGGTACCAATGGCCCATTGCAGGAACCGCGCTGGCCACACATGGCCTGAGGACACGGTGCGGTCGGCCAGAGATAATTATAATAGGCAGTTGATTATCATACCCGGCCAGCCAACCCGGAGTCCAAGACCTGGTGATCAGCTTCTGTGCTGTGGTAGGGTGGTGTTGGTGTGGTGGTATGGTGGTGTTGGTATGGTGTTGGTGTGGTGGTATGGTGGTGTGTGTGGTAGTATGGCGTTGTGTATGGTAGTATGGTGTTGTGTGTGTATGATGTTATGTCGTGTTGTGGTATAGTGTTGTTCTGTGTGGTGTCTATAATATGTTTTATGGTGTGCGGAGTTAGTTACCTTGGTGTATAGTGCAGTCTTGGAGTGGTGTGTCCTGTTATGGTGTTTGATGGTGGTGTGTGCTATTGTTTATGTGTGGTGGCGTGTTGTGTTATGATGTTATGTGGTGTAAGGATGTGCACTGTGATTATATGTTTGTGTAGAGGTATAGTGTGTTTGGATGATGTGTTATGGTTGTATATCTAGTACAGTGCTATTATGGTGTGAAATTTACCCATGTGGTGATAATAGTGGTAGCGACAGTGAGATAATATTAATGATATCTTCTAATTTGTTATAAAGATGTTAATGGAGAGAGAATTGTGTATAGTAAGTGGTGGTATAGTGATGTGGTACTTTTACTACAGTATTAGATTAGTACTGGCAGGAGAGAGGTCGTGTGGTATTGTAGTGGTATTGTTGGTGTTGTGGTTTGGTATTGTGGTAGACACTGTTTCATTGGTGAGAGCTGCATGGGACAACATTGCAGAGGCTACGACGCTACACTTCATTATTGTCACGTTACAGGGATGTATTGTTGTAGTATGGGCGACTCATGGTAGTTACTTATGGCTCTGTAATGGTGCACAATACTCCTACCGTAAGATGGTCCTGTTGAAGCGATACTGCGCATGTGTAGTATCATAGGAATGGAAAATGAAGGCTCTGCAAGTCATAATTACGATGTTATGGCATAGCGTCCGCCATATTCCATCAGCCATAAATATGACTTCAAACACTAATCTCTCAGAATATATACACTCAGATTATTATGTTGAATATTAATTACAGAGTCTTCAATTATGGCAGTGTTAATCTGGAACGGCATCGCTTCTGTGAGGAAATGTTACGTTAGGATTCTCTTATACCAAACCGGCGATGGATGAGGTGGTGATGGTGGTTTTGTTGTGATGATGGCCGTCCTGATTTTGTGTTTTTTTTTTGTTTTTTTTTGAATTCCAATAAATCTCGTTATCTTTAAGTTTGATTCAGTGGTCATGATATTTAGCAGTACATATTTCTAGGGTAAACTAACCTGTCTCGTGTCCAACTAAAAAAAAAACAACTTGTAGGTAGAGTATTGCTATAAACCTGTGAAAGAGTCGGAGTGAATCCCAATTAGCAGAAGCAGTATACGGTTTCTACTTTTTCTTTTGATACACAGGGAGGCAGTATATGATGGCACTGTATTCGATCGCCTTCCCTTTCCCAACTGTAAAGTTTGGTACACCATTCACAGCGAGATGGACAGAGAAGTGGGGATGGGGGTGGGGGGGGGGAGCATGAGCAAAAGCAGAGGCACCCTCCTGGGCCTGTATATATCCACGACAGGTTACTCCCATCAGTTCAGGCGTTGTATAAACTGTACTGTGCAGGAGGGTCTCAGAGTATGGATGTGTGGGTATTCGCGCCAATATTTTGTTCAGTACGATGGTTGATTTTACGTGGGAAACTTGTTGACCTTGTAGTGACAGCATTATGAGCGAGTCTTACATTAGATAGTCACTTATTAACGCGATTTATGGAGCCTTGCAAACAATATCCCCCAACAAATAAAGATAATTAACTCAAACCTAATCATTTCAACTCATTCAGAAGATCATTACTCTATATGTAAATTGATATATGATAAAAGGCCAATTTTTTTTCCCCATTGGTTTCTTATGATCTTACGAGACTTAAACACACAAATCCAACACGTTTAGTCAATAAGCTCGTTGTGACTCGCAGCCTGAACGGAGTGTGTACGAGCAGTGAGCTTTGTCTACTATCAGCCATCAGCCCACTCCAATAACTCGTAGTTCAGTCAAATTCATGAAATTATCCTACCATTTTAATTTTATATTTCAACGCCTCAAGATAATTTCCCCAACGATACGGGTGTAGATAACTCGTAAATCATTATTAAACTGGATATAAATGAAAGTGTTCTAAATATATAGGATTATCCAACCCTTATCCTGTTATCCTGCCAGATCATAAGACAAAGTTATCCTGTTATCCTGCCTGACCAGAACACAAAAGCCCTGAGATCATAAATTGAATAGGAGTCAATAGGGACATATATTTTCACCCCACAGACAGCCAACATTTGTACCTGTTGGCAATATGGAATCACTTCCCCGCTGACTTGCTTAACCTCTGTAAAATACGTCTGCTGAAGCTCCACTGTAGAAGGAAGTAGTAAACACTGTATATTTCGACCGTAACTTTCTTACAGTGTTCTTCGGATTACGGTCGAAGTAATATACGGTGGTTTTGTTTTATTGATGTTTTATATGCTACCGTAGGGGTTTTAGTGTTATGATTTGTGTGGTATGATGGTATTAAATAATTTCTTCAGATATATATAATAGTTATTTATTTACATTAAATATCTTTGCTTTTATTTCACTCTCATCTTCACAAATGCCGTATAAGTATATATATTTATATTTTTAATCTTGTTTCAATTATATAACAATGTATCATTCACAATTATATATAAAAAACTATTGGAGAGAGAATTATATATAGCGTTATATTTACACTACAGTTTATATAGATTTTTTTGGTAGACTGAAGATATTCGTTTGTATAAGACCTGACAAGAGGCGTGAGGATGAGCAACGTCAGCATGAAACACCGTAGTTAGTGTCGCTGAGTTGATAGAAGCGTTCTGGGATATTTGATACTTTCCACGTGTTGTCCTGCGGGTGTTTAAGTCAGGGTGTGTCATGTAAGGTATAGAGACCCTTTGTTGGTTCTAGCAGTAAGATATTCAGGTCAAAACACGATGTTTGCCTCACTTATTAAGCATGAGTGTGTGTATGTGTCTGTCCCTCGCTCGCTTATCGTGAAGTGGAACGCTGTTTGTATAGTCACAAGCCATCACTTACACAACAAGGAAATGAATTCTCTTGTGACTGATACAAGCATATGTGATGTCGTGTGTGTAGGCAAATTTTACATTCTCAAAAAAAAATCTATTTCTTTAACTGTATTTCTATGGGAGATTAGATTTTTCTTATATAAACTTTGTAAATGTATAAATGGTTGCTATATTAATCGTCAGAAATAATATATTGGCTATTTTTTTGTCACTTTTTATTATTATTGTAGAAACACAATTTTTTTTGGGAATCGTGTTATTTTTTATATTTTTGCGACACAATACGAAATAGATTCGGGTTTTTTATTGTTTTTTATCACACGTGTTGTTGACTGTGGAGAAGCAGTGTGTGTACAAGTCAATCTTCATGTTGTTGTGTTTTTCACCTGAACTCTTACATATTCAGTCTCATCTTCGCTGTCTCCATTCTAAAGACAATACGGATTTAATATTACGTAAAACTACCAGCTGGGATCAGTAATAAATGCGGATGAAACCTTTCTTGAAATTTGTGAAGTGATGTTTAGAATAGCCTCTACTTGGCTATAACTTCCATCCAGATATTAGATCATCCGTCTCAGGGTTCTGTATTTACATAGATAGTCAATATAAACTAAGTATTGTTATTTAGAAAACGAATAGTTATAAATCTCACTTGTTTGTCTTGAAAATAGAACCTCAGCGACAATCAACTAACATCTCACGCTCTTATGTTGATCATCTCGGCATGTGTGAGAGTGAGTCTAGCTGATACAAGTCATCCGCTCTTCTCCAGGTCGGATTTTATCGCTGTTTAGAGTTCAGCTAAAGACAGCATTTTTTTTTTTATGCCTTGTGCGTCCCGGAACTATAGTAGATCGTTGAGTGTTAAAAGAAAGTCAATCCTAATGAATGATGCATAATAACCCTGGCAGTTGAAGCACCTCAGGAAAAAAAAAAATATGATACGTTCAGATTATGAAATTAACTGTTTTATTTTACTATCTGGTGCAGTTAAGGTTGTCAGTTGTGGCCCGCGGGAGAGGAGGTTAATCTGCCTGATCTCAAGTATACCTAACTGGTGTAGTCAGATACCTGTGCATTTTCTCATCTTGCTGTCGATATTTATGCAAGTTTCACAAGACAATACCTAGTCAATAATCATGTTTGGTTAATATAATGGTATTCTGCTCGTCTTAAGTGATGGCTACGTGTGATGAATAGATAACAGTTAACGGGTCAGAGTCTTAGTTATGAGTAGAACAATACAGTGTTTGCTTAACAATTTATGTGTATCGATATATCTAGTTATAATGTGTATAATGGTAGGCAATATACCTTTAGCCTCGGATGATGGATGAGGAACTAGTGTTGGTCAGTCATGGATGGTTTTTGTGTGTGTGTGTGTGTGTGTCTTGTCAGTCCAAGGTGTGTGTGTGTGTGTGTGTGTGTGTCTTGTCAGTCCAAGGTGTGTGTGTGTATGTGTAATAAATTCGGATCTCAAACTCCTTCTCTCCTTCTTACAAGAGAGTCAAAACAACAGATGCCGCGGCACAGCTTCTGCTAACGGGTTCAGGGAAGTATGTATAGTCCAGTAGGAAATTATTTCTCACTTTGAACTATCCGCTGGTGGTAATAGCAACATGTCAACAGATGTAAGAATTATATATTAGTTTATGTTTATACACACAATCTTTTTTTGTGTTTTTTGCTGTGGATATTTATAATATAATCTGTAAGAAGAAAGGGTTACACAGGATTAAATTAGTAGTTACTTACAAACGTCTGGTTGGTGAGAGAAGAAAGGCTATATTATACTTAGATTAGTGGTTACTTACAAGAGCCCGGTGTAGGTAAGTAGCAATCTTATCGTAACCATTAATTTCATCGTGTAAGAACCCAGTAAAAAATCTCTGGACTTATTATTGGTGAATATTATTGTCGTATTGATAACTAAACTTAAGGATAAAACTCTAATTTTGGGGGATGGAATATAATAAGACAAATATATTTACGTTAGAGAGAATTAGACTTTTTTTTTTTTTTGGACCATTCTCATAAACAGCTCAGTGAGGTTGTAATTGTTGTGCTGTAATTTATAACAACTTTGAAATTACTGTAGGAATTGAAGGTCAAGGTGGTAATTTTGTTTTCATCTTTGAAGTTAGGATGTTCTCTTAAGGTGTGTGTGTGTGTGTGTGTGTGTGTGTGTGTGTGGACGGTAACTCCATCACTAGCATTGGTTTATCATCTTAAGAAATCCCAAGAGAAATCCTTAAATTCTCTCTCTCTCTCTCTCTCTCTCTCTCTCTCTCTCTCTCTCTCTCTCTCTCTCTCTCTCTCTCTCTCTCTCTCTCTCCGATATGTGGATTCTGTTAGGATTGTTCATTATATGTTAGTTATCTCAACATCACTCGCTAAGACTTGGGAGTCGTTTCATCATCGTAAACTAAGACCTCGGAGTCGTTTCATCATCATAAACTAAGACCTCGGAGTCGTTTCAGCCTCGTACACTAAGACCTCGGAGTCGTTTCAGCCTCGTACACTAAGACCTCGGAGTCGTTTCAGCCTCGTACACTAAGACCTCGGAGTCGTTTCAGCCTCGTACACTAAGACCTCGGAGTCGTTTCAGCCTCGTACACTAAGACCTCGGAGTCGTTTCAGCCTCGTACACTAAGACCTCGGAGTCGTTTCATCATCGTAAACTAAGACCTGGGAGCCGTTTCAGCTGTGTAAACTAAGACCTCAAAGTCATTCCATTCCCCCGCTTAGACAGGTGAGTCGTGGTAAGAGTTGAGCACGAGACAAGAGAATACAAGATGAAAATACATTAAAAGAAAACCGTTGTAGTAAGGTTTTTCTCATGTAACACCTGAAGATTAACCCCCCAGCTTATATCACATTCAGAATAACGAAACTAACGCTAACCTAATCTAACACTAACCTATCCCCATGTTATTCTAACCAAACGCTAACCTAACCTAACCTATCCTGGTGTGTCTTCCCCCACCAGGCATCATCGTCCCCAGCCTCTTCTTCACTAGTCAGAAGTTGGATACAGAGAGAGAGAGAGAGAGAGAGAGACGGCATCATCATAACATTCCCAGCCGCCCTGCCACCCCACCTTCTGCACCAAGGTAAGCACTCACCTCCATGGGCAGTCTCGACCCACGTAAATCACCTCGTTTATGTAGGTCTTTGTAGTTAAACGGTCGTTAAAGGAAGCTGCTAACTACTAGGTTGTATTATTGTGACGGGGAGGGAGGTGATGGGAGAGGGGGTGGGAAGGATGGGAAGGAGGGAGGTAGGGATGGGAGAGGAAGGTGAGTGAGCGAAGGGAAAGGGTAGTGGTGGGTGTGATGGAAGGAAGGAGGTGGGGTAAGGAGGGGAGAAGGGTGGGAAGGAAGGAGAGGTAGGAAGGGAGGGAGTTAAAGGAGGTGTGGTATTCAAGTCTTTCAGGTGTACTCTTAATCGTTGGTTTACAGGTAAGGTGGAGTCAAGTACCATGGTTCTTTATCACAAGTTACACGAAAATGAAAGAATTATATACACATTTGGTCTCAGCGGTTTGATGGGCTTCACGCTCGTAATAATACTTAGTTTCACAATACTATAGATGCACACCGTAGCTACACACACACACACACACACACACACACACACACACACACACACACACACACACACGAAGAAGTTAGGTGCAGCAGCTGGAGTGTGAGGTTGGCTGAGTCGTTTTATCAAGAATTACCTACAGCTGATCACACTCTTAGGATCCTTGTTATCTCACCGCTGGAGAGGATGAGGCTGAACACACACACACACACACACACACACACACACACACACACACACACACACACACACACACACCTCACCGTTGTTAGATATTATACCCTGGCCTGAACACCGTCTCTACCTTGTCCACTTACCAATTTATTTCCCAAAATGCGTTTTTCTCCTGACAATCTAGATGAATCTTCCCACCTCCTCCTACTAAAGGTCTGAGGAAGAAGAAAAAAAAAGAGGCTATGTTGTGTGGCAGTGGTGGTGGTGGTGGGTGGCTGGGTGGTGGTGGTGGGTGGCTGGGTGGTGGTGGGTGGCTGGGTGGTGGTGGTGGGTGGCTGGGTGGTGGATGGTAGCAGGGTGGTGGTGGTGGGTGGCAAGAAGGGTAGTGATGGTGGGTGGGTAGATGGCAGGTTGATGGTGGTGGGTGGCGGTGAGTGGGTGGCAGGTTAGTGGTGGGCGGTGGGTGGTAAACTGGTAGTGATGGTGGGTGGCAGGCTGGCGGTGGGAAACAGGTAATAGAAGCAAACAAGTGAATGATTTATCCCAAGAAACAATTTACAGCGTCGGCCGCCCCAGCCCCTCTCTGTGGTGATTCGCAGTTGATATATTGTCCGTGCGTGCAGGAGCAAATGACAGAGCAGCGCACAACCTCACACCTTCACTCTGTTATTGGCGGCCAAATAACTACCTTGCCGGCGATACAGGTCCGTGTGATGGGTCCGGGGCGTTGCGAGGCTCACCTAATTCTCCACCTCGGGTTAAGTGGGCGGCAGCCAGGCCACTGTGGACTTTAAGGCCATTTTAGGGACGGATTTTTGGTGGAGCTGCATTCTCGGTGCCTTTTTGGTGAGTAACCTGAGAGCGGGGCAGCTGGTGGTGTCTGACTGAGGAGGAGAAGGGTTTTAGGTCATATAGGCGAGTGTGGGCGAGGGCTGGGATGGGTCGACTTGCACAGATGATGTAGACGTGTGTTTAGATCCCGTGAGAGATGCCAAGGTGCCTTGATGCTCACTGGGGGCAGCACGGCGAGGACTTGTACTTCTCGCTGAAGGTGAAGCCAAGGTTTAATGTTTAAGTTGAACGATGTTGTACTAATGTACTTAGTGTTGAAGATGTAACTGAACTTGATACTTTATTTAGTTGTTTAAGAAAGATGTAACTCCGAGGGTTTACAAGAAAGCTCTTTGATAACACAGACGAGATAAACTTTGAATCATGAAAAAGAAAACAAAATCGAGTAGAAATCATATGCCATGAAAGAGTATATAAACTAACCTTGATTTTATATGTGGAAGAAGGTGCTAGACATTGAGGCGACGGAGAGAAGATAAAACATAGATTTGTGTTCCGTAAATGGCATATCGCTATGAGCCGGACTGTGGATGTGATAACGCATCAAAGTCTGCAGTGGCTGCCAAGAAATTATACACCAACTGTTAAGTCTCTCCTAATGATATGCAACGGATGCTTAATGCGTGTAGAATATATAGCCAAGGTGTAGATTAAGGCCTTCAGGAGGTATAAGTTATCATCCCCAGTGGGTTATGGTCTCTGTATTATGTAAATCAGTGGGGGTAAGTTATCGTGGTTACTGGCTCACATTTACAGTACCATTGGGTTCAGGGGAGATAAATTATCGTACTAGTTGGATTCACAGTCACCGTATTATTGAATTGATGGTGAATAAGTTATCTTATTAGGCTGGGGTGGGGGAGTACAATCACTTTATTATCGAATTCCTGGTGTAGTTGGTATCTTAATGTGTGTGTTTACTATCACTGTGTTTTTAAAATGGAAGGATTAGCATACCTGGTGTTTCATGATGACTTTATGGAAATGTTATTGTACTGGAAAGTTTGTTGTTTATAAGTATATAGTATTCCAACATCTAAGGCAATTTAACCACATACACAGGGAGTAGGTACTAAATACCTTTGTGGAAATTACGATAAATGCAAACTGCTGGTTCAAAGCCTTATGTGTTGTTAATGTGTTACTACGTTTCAACAACTAAGCGCTCGAAGTACAGATACTAGTTCTCAATAGCTCGAAATTAAGAAGAAAAACATCCTTTGATTGCCTCACGTTCTCAAGAGATTCAACAACAACAGCAGCAACATTACTTTTGCTTGTTAACAATTATTCGTTCTCCGAGTAATAAAATATAGCAATAAAAATAGTGTTTATTAACTTCTTACGTTGATTTATCGTGTTGCGGGGATCAGTCATCGTACCCAGATAGAGTGCGTTTGTCATAATTACTTAATAGATAATAATTCGTGCATAAAAGTCTAATGGAATAATTTATCCCATCCAAGAGATAATAAAACTGTAGCTGAAGATAATATGAGCTGTCTTGTGTAAATCATCGTCCTCTGAGGTGTGAAGTTGACTTATAGAATAAACAATGACACGACGCTGATGCACTTAAGGAGTCGAGTCATCGTACGAGATTGGCAAAGTTGTTGTACTCGGTGAAGTTAGTCATCGCTATAAGTACATGCTCGTAATCAAGGTAAATCAGTTACTTTGTACTCATATGGCTTGTACTCAAGGTTAATAAGTTATGTTGTACTCATATGTACAGATGGCACTTAGAGATTTAAAGCAAACGACTCCAGTAGGATATGAAGGTTAGAGGTGATATGGGTGGACGCGGGTGCACATCAATATTGTCTATTACATAATGAACCAATCTGAATGTGTATGGTGATTTTACTGTATAATTATATCTGTCTATCTTCCTCTGGATTCGCTCGTGTATAATGAAAATGTTACACGCGTTATAATGAGTGAGACTAACAATGAATGTCTCGGGTCTTGTCATTTCTTTAAGACTTTGATAATAGTTCAATAAAAAGATATAAATCAATAAATACAATGATTTTTAAAAAATTTCCTAATCTCATATTTCCCGTGATTGATTAATTAATTGAATATAACGAATATTCTCATTATAACCGCATGGAACATATTGGTGTAGCTTCATGGGACGAGTTTACGTATATCAAGTTGCCAAAGTTCGATCCGTTGTAACTGTCAAAAAAGTCTTCGGGGTCTTAAACTTAGATAACATCCACTAAAACATCAGTCAGTCTCTCTTTATCATCCGTTATGTTATACTCGATCTGAAACTTGAGTTATATGGGAGTACAGGATATGTATTTTATTTCAACTATCTAAACAACGCATTACATATAACACCATCCATCATCACTACATATAACACCATCCATCATCACTACATATAACACTATCTATCATCACTACATATAACACTATCCATCATGACTACATATAACACTCCATCATGACTACATATAACACCATTCCATCATCACTACATATAACACTATCCATCATCACTACATATAACACTCCATCATGACTACATATAACACCATTCCATCATCACTACATATAACACTATCCATCATCACTACATATAACACCATTCCATCGTCACTACATATAACACCATTCCATCATCACTACATATAACACCATCCATCATCACTACATATAACACCATCCATCATCAATACATATAACACTATCCATCATCACTACATATAACACTCCATCATGACTACATATAACACCATCCATCATCACTACATATAACACCATCCATCATCACTACATATAACACCATCCATCGTCACTACATATAACACTACCCATCGTCACTACATAGAACACCATCCATCATCACTACATATAACACCACCATCCATCATCACTACATATAACACCATCCATCATCACTACATATAACACCATCCATCATCACTACATATATCACACTACATATAACACTATCCATCATCACTACATATAACACCATCCATCATCACTACATATAACACCATCCATCATCACTACATATAACACTATCCATCATCACTACATATAACACCATTCCATCATCACTACAAATAACACCATTCTATCATCACTACATATAACACTATCCATCATCACTACATATAACACCATCCATCATCACTACATACAACACTCCATCATCACTACATATAACACCATTCCATCATCATTACATATAACACTATCCATCATGACTACATATAACACTCCATCATGAGTACATATAACACCATCCATCATCACTACATATAACGCCATACATCATAACTACATATAACACCATCCATCATCACTACATATAACACCATCCATCATCACTACAACACTATCCATCATCACTCTACTTACCATCGCTCATCACTATATTCTTAAATTCCAACCTCACTATAATTATTTCTGAATGGAATGGTCGAATTTTGAATTGACCTCAGTGAGAGATCTGTTAGGGTCATTATGTCAAAATGGGGAAACACTCTGTCACCCAAGTGCCAAAGGGCGGTAAGGCCCAGGTGAAGGGCCAGGGGAAGGGCCAGGAGAAGGCCCAGGGGAAGAAGGTCACCGTCCCCGAGAAGAAGGTGAAGGGCTCCGGTCCCCGAACTCATAAGGTGGAGACCACCACAAAACCCAAGGCTAAAAAACACAATGCTCAAACACCCAAAGCTCAAAACAACAAAAAGAAAGTAAATACCACCTTCTGCCATGTGCAAAAGGACGAGATCGTGCCCTGGGGAGACTACATCTACACCGGGAAAAAGACACAGAACAACAAGAAGCGCTGAACAGTCACCATCCCTTCTGATGTGATGTTATATAATAATAAAAATATTAATTGATTTTGTTTGTATTATTTATGCTTTTATTATTTATATATATATATATGTATATATATATATATATATATATATATATATATATATATATATATATATATATATATATATATATATATATATATATATATATATTATTTTAAATAAAATTGAATGTATTATTAAAGGAAAGTCTTTTCTTATTATTATTATTATTATTATTATTATTATTATTATTATTATTATTATTATTATTATTATCAGTATCATTGCTGCAGCTGTTGTTGTTGCTATTACTAAAACCCAACGTACTCTTCTGTAATCTGGGAATAACTTTCAGTCATCATTGTTTGTATCGAAGATATAGCGATGTATCACTTGCTTCTCACTACTGTGACTCGGGTTCGATACATCTTTGAATCGTATGTGAGAAGATTGTTGTCCACTACGACCCAACCGTATTGATCTTCTGAGTGTAAAATGATTCTAAGATACGAGAATTGAAGAAAATGTTAGAGGAACATTTTTACCTGTTTAATATTGTCTAATTTGGAGGAAGTGGAGGTGGCACTGCTGCACCTGGTGACCTCATGCATAGGTAGCGTTGTCTAGTGGTGACACACACGCACACACACACACACACACACACACACACACACACACACACACCACTTAACATTAAGACACCACCGCCGCCTCTACTACCACCATTACAGACACATCCCCTCATTACCGTCCACCAGTCCTTGACCTCAGGAAGATGACACAACCTCCAGCAAGTGTCTCGTTAAAAATTAATGTTTATTCTCCTGTTATAGTCATGAACTTAACACACTGGTGATGTTTGGTGGACATTTAAAGTGTTTGTAAAGAGTGGATCACAGCAGCCAGATCTGTTAGGTGGTGGAGTGTGTGTTGTGTTTGTGTTGACATAACCAAACCATTGGTCATCTTGCTTTAATATTAATACCCGTATGTTAAGTTTAGCTTTAATTAATAGTATCGTTATTCACCATTTAGGAACATTATATTTTGGTAATTCTGTTTATAAAGGGTAAAGACGAACTTAGTTTTATAGGAAATATTTAATAGATTTTCTTTGATTATGTATAAATCTTCACAAATATATCGCAATATATTTTTTTCGCACTTGTAATTCCTGTCATGTTATGGCTGAGAATGGCAAGACACAGCAGCACACACTGCCCCTCATGCTCAGTTATTCCTTCTCTGTAGTTACTGTAATTGAAGTGTTACGTCACACATCGTTACAGAAGTTAAAGAAAAGAGAATGACACTGAAGGGAGAGTTTATGTTGGTCTTGACTCCCTCCACCGTGTGCCCTAGTGAGAATGGTGGTCACGGGAGAAGAAAAACCACCACGACCATCCGGGTCTCTGGGCTCAATAACAGAGGCGCCAACTTTTGGCAAACTTTTTATGTACAACTGTTGTGGGTGAGAGTCTGTCAATAGTTTCTGTGACTAATATCGATAAATTAACGTTATTTAAATACATAAAACCTCTGCTCAAAGTTAACACAGCGTCAGAATCATCACGTATAGATCAACAACTTCCATGCCTCTGTTTAAAGGGTCTAAAAAACTCCCTCTTTACTACCATGGTATTACCGACACTTAAGTACAATGGTGGTAAGTTTCAAAAGGAGACTGTATAGATTCATGGATGATAGAGAGTGGTAGTAACTCTCGACAGGAGCTGCCATGAACAGACCAACCGGCCTATTGCAGACTCCTTATTTTCTTATGTTCTTATGTACTGTACACACTACACGAAGGATGCGGAGTGTTGTGGTTAAAATTGACCGCCCGTGTATCCGTCTTTTTTGTCGTTAAAGTTGTAATGATAAGTTGTTTTACTGATTTATATATTTTGTTTTGTGACTGGATAGAAAGGAATACACCAAGCGCTCATCTTCACTCTTATTCTGAAGGCAATACAGATGGAATATTTTTGGTGTGAGAGTGACAGTGTGTTTCTAAGTCTTAATACAGGCAGTTACTACAGATGAAATACAGCTCTTACTTCGGTCTCTCTAATCCAAAACAATAAAGAATGACGATGTAAATATTTTCTGAATTGTTATTTTTCTTTTATTTAGCGTTTTGTCATTCTTTAGTGAGTGAATGTTAAGCTGTTTGCCATAAAATACAATCCTACATTACAATAAGTATCTCAGTATCAGAGTTTGTACAGTTGTTCTTAAGCCGCCGCTGTATACAATACTATTAGTGATCTGTTGTGATTGTTTTGTGCATGAATAGATAACTTGTGTTAAGAGAGTCAATTTTCTGTTATTCATTTTATTGAGGAAACGCAACTATGTCCTTATTAATTATTTATTATTTAACCTTGTCTTTAGTCTACCTGATATTTTATTTGATGATGTTTTAGTGTCATTATTAACCTTTTGTGTATATAGATACCTTTCTACGCGCTTAAAGACCTTAGTAGTTGAAGTATAGTAATTAGTTCATAACATAAAAAAAATGGAAACTTAACGAACTAATATTTTTCGAAGTTATTGTAAACCTTTGTATTAGTGGATGAATTATATCAATATATTCTCGACTTAAATCCATTTTGATATATTATTATTTAGTTACCAAAACTTTACTTATATCAATACAGTATATTTAGCTTGAGGTATCGTTACTTACTGTACACTTACATAATTTTGTATAGACCGTCTCCCCTTCCCTCCCAGTTTTTTTTTTCTTTTTTAAGATGTAACATGAGGCTAATTTGTTCAGTTACACTACTTTAACTAACAGTACTTACAACCCGAATATACTTCCTTATATTATTCATTTTTTTTTTACTTGTACGTGTTTTTGTCTGCCATTTCATTTCGATTTTTTTTATTGATTCTTCTTCTGTTCTTTGCTTCATTGCGTTCACCATTTCATTGTTTGGTTGAATATATAACAATATATAATTCATCTATTTACTTCTTTCCGTCGTTTTCATTGATTAACTATATCTCATCGCCATTTTCATCATATATATTTAATTAGTTTACATTTTTTTACGGATTAATGATAATTTAAGAATCACTTCGTTTTTCATTTAAACTTTTGTTCAAAATTGCGTTTATAAAAAAAATGGTGATTTTCTTTTTAATTTTTCGACAGTTTTGATTTTCACAGCAGTAGGTATTTTCTGCAGCTCTGTTTTGGTTATCTAATCATCAGTAACAACAGTAGTTTCAAGTTCCAACCAGACTAGTCCTTAAATCCTGTATAACCCTTCGATATATCGGTATAATTAGTTCCTATCACAGCAGTTCTCAATATCAATGCGACTCCCCAATATCACAACATTCTGAGTTCCTACCACAGCAATCCTGAGTTCCAATCAAACCCATCATTCTCACAGTATTCTGAGTTCCTACCACAGCAGTCCTGAGTGTCATTATTACTCCTCAATAACAACATTCTGAGTTCCTACCACACTAGTCTTCGAGTTTCTATCTAATCCTCCCACACCACCATAAGCACAGGGGTTCACATAGCACTGAGAAACCACACAACATCGCGGACCTTCTGATCTTACCCCGTCCAACCCAATCCAACCCCTCTCTATATCACCTTACTTTTGACGTGCCAGTTTTAGGCCCCTTCTGCCGTCACTGCAGTTATGACATTGTGGGATCATCTTGACGTTGGGGTGGGAGGGCTTCTCGGCGTCAGAGTAGTGGTGTGTGCTGCCTGATCTGACACGAGACTGACGGGGCGTTGCACTACACACCCGGCATTGTAGGACCTGGTGTTGCTGCTGAAGGAGGGTGGAGGATGAGGAGGAAGAAGAGGAGGAGGAAGAGGTGTGGAAGAGGTGAAGGTGGGAGGAGGAAACGTGGAGGACTTGGTTTTACTACTGAAGGACGAGGAGGAGGATGCGTGTAGGAACTGCTGTTATTGTTGAGGCAGTAAGAGAGGACCTATCTGACGGAGTAAACTGTAGAGAGAAAGTAGGAGGAGAGATGATCTGTGGTGGCGAAGAAAAGATCGGTGTGTGTGTGTGTGTATGTGTGTGTGTGTGTGTGTGTGTGTGTGTTTGTTTGTTCGTTGTTGATTTTTTGTATATACACATATTTTGGAATAAGCACAGATAAAGTAATTGGATTTATCTATCCTACACACACACACAAGGTAAACACACACACACACACACACACACACACACACAGGTAAAACACACTACTGCTCTGTTCTCCAAGCCCCCCAAAAAAAGCCTATGATAACTGGGCACAGAGTAATCGGTAATTACAGAGGTGGCAGCTAGTCCACACTCCTTAACATCTTAAAATTTACTAAACTAATTATTATATTACCGAGTTCTGATTTACTGCTGATACGATGCTACAGGAAAGTGGCTCTCATTAACAAGACCAATATAATAGAGATACTGACCTTATTGAAAATTAGTCAGCCGTTTTATTCCCTCAATTATAAAGGAATTATTTTATTTCAGATTTATAAAGGAGAGTTTTATTGGTTAAGAAATATATAATAATGTTGGTGTTTGATTCACATTATCTGTTATGTTGAGTATTTGTCCTTGATGTTTAATAATTCTGGTAGATAAAAAAAATACATCTAAATAATAAAAACAATATTGGTTGTGGTTTGGGTGTTGTGAAGATAATAAATCTTATGAGATCTGTTGAGATGTGTCGCTCTCACGTCTGTAGAAGGGAGTGTTGCACCGCCAGGCTCTTCCTACGAGTACACAGTCTGCTTTTATAATTTACTTCAACACCCAAAAAAAAAATTATATTGTTGTCTTACATTCTGTGTTCGGTGTAGCTGATGAAGTGTTCATGCTTAAAGACGTTAAGTTGTTGAAGTTCATAATTTGAGCATTAAGAAGTATGTTGATGCAAATTACCATTGGTGTCTGGAGCGTCAACATCATCCACGCTCCGTCCGAAATACACGAAAGGTGAAGTGGTCAATCAGGTTCCACATTACACCATGACTTAGTACGAAAAAGGCGAAGTCTAAATGAAAAAAAAAGACGGTATAATTAAACAATTGATGATCTTATGAAAGATAAATGTCAACGAATTAAGTCTGAAGGATAGAAGTAACCAGGACCGATGAGGTAGAAAAGCGTCGATAAATTGTCAGTTTGTTTTAGAAGATATTCCCCCATTAATTACGTTCTTATTAACCCCTGGACTATGTAATCATCTTTTCCAGGTTACTGTAATGTTACTTTACTATTGTTAACGAAGGAACATAGAGAACACTTTGTACCAGAGCCTGTTTTAGCTCCCAGCCTGGCCAAGCCCGAGGTCTCCGTCAATCTCAAACACGTTGCCCAAATTTTTCTCTCGGTTCAAGAGCGATGGCTGATTTGGCAGATCCCATCATAAATCGTTAGTAATAAGTAGAATTTATTATATGCAGTCTGGAGTATTATTACAAGACTGACGCTATACCTTCTGACGGCGCCGACGAAGATGTACTGTATACGCTGACGAGCTGGGGGCCTTAGTAATAACGGGTCGACTAATTTCTTCCCGGAGGCGGCACAAGACGGCATTATGAAGAGCGGATTACCAGGGAGGCTCACCGGCCATATCGCGGGACTGATATATGGTGTCGAGACGCTGGTTAACGTTTTGCTCCGGTCGTCTGACGCAGCGATCAGTAGCCGGTCGGGCCATGATGGAACGCTGCCCCAGGGTCGTCTGAGGAGGAGGTGGTAGTGGTGGTGGTGCTTGGTGGTGTTACTCATATACACAGTAGCACCTCAAAATTTTCCTTCTCTGAGATTGGATGGGATGTTGATGGTCTTCGGTGGTAAGGGAAAGCGGGTTAATCTTTGGCAAATGTCTTTTAACAGAGTTTAATGTCTCCCTTCATGTCGTTTACCTTCAGGGTACTTGAGTAAATCACTATTAGAAAATAACCATATAAACTTAACCCCCGGTGTAATCGTAAGCGACCGACTCTAGCAGCATTACCTGTAGTCTCAGATACACCTATAGTGTCCCTGTGTGTGGGCTCTCGTGTCAAACTTCACTCTACCATAAAACTCCTTCCCTCTCACACCCGTATTTCCTCACCTTTTCTTAACTACTATGTTCCCTGGTATAATAAAAAAGTAATAATAATAAAACTGCTCGTAAATAAAGAACCCTTAAACACACTACTTCCTGTATTGTTACTTATCACTGGAGGATTAATCGCTTAAATAAACACTGCAACAACATCTTGACTAAGTACCCGTGTTAAGAGGTACTGAGTGGCGGATTTGCATCATGTTGGACTTTTTTTTAATGGCATTCTTAAAACACAAGAATAAGAAGTTGATCCATAATCTATATCTTGGATAAATATTAGTGTAAGAAGGGTATATAACACACGCAGATTAATTGGGAGAGACATAAGTATCTCTTGTGATTTTTAATGAGTAATCAAGAATAAGGACTTAATATATATCTTTATTGTTGTTGAAACGCTGTAGTGTCTTCTAACATCAACCTAATAAGAACAAATTTTCTAACTTGAATCCAAAGCATCACGAATATATACATACAATTACACCTACAAACAAGTAATAAGTCTAAAGGGTTTCAAGTATATCTCTTCCAGGTGTTAATGTTATAATGCCGTACAGTGAAACCTCTCTTTAACGGACTATATAGAGATCAAAGTCCGTTATATCGAGGGACCGTTAAATATGAAACCTCCATCTAACGATTTATATAGATATGAAAGTCCGTTATATCAAGTGTCCGTTAAAGTGAAATCTCCATCTAACGAATTATATTGATGAAAGTCCGTTATCTGGAGGTTTCACTGTACTCCACTTCACCAATTAAGATCTTTAAGCACGTTGTCAGGGTCCATACATACACTAATCACCAACAGTTAGAAATTGATATAAATAGATCTTTAATTGCTGTTCCGCTTGAGAGAGAGAGAGAGAGAGAGAGAGAGAGAGAGAATGTTGTTGATGGTATAATGTATTACTCAAACTCAATAATACATATCAATGTGTATTAGAAATTTTATTATGAAGGTAAATCACTTATATATGTGGTGGGTAGACTATTATAGTTACCTCAAGTTAAAGTTTAATTATATATAAAAAATAAAAATCATATAATAATATCACACAAATATATGTAGATGATAAAGAGAATAACTATTATACAATAACCAAATAATCGAAACTGTCAGAACAAAAACAAACACCTTATGAACGAGACAAAAACAATAACAATAACAATAATATTTACTTACCCCAAGCAAATCTACAATTAATAACTAAAACAATAATCTACCTTTAGGTTTCGATAATAAAAAAAAAATTATTAGTATTATTTTAAGTAATGATAAAAAATACACTGTAAATAAGTGAATAATGATCTGTTGTGATAACGTAAGTAACTTATAATAATAAAAATAAGAGTTAAAAAAACAAACTTAACGAAAATATTCTATAAATAATAATTGCTAAAAAAAACAGTTTAAGGAGAATTAATATAAAATGTATAGTAAAAGTTTATTGTCCTGTATATAAACTGGATCAAATTGTAGCGTCATTAAGTAGAGAATTAATTATTTGGTTTAGTGTAAGGCAAGACTGTCAACAAGGCTGCCTGCTGTCTCCAACCTGACATAATAATGAATAGTGATGACGGAATGAGACTTAATAATAACGTATTATCAAATATTCATCATGCAGATATTACAAGTTTTATTTAAGATAGTGAAGAGGCTTTACAAAAACTGGTCAGAAAATCAGTTGAAAAAGGTGAGGAATGTGAGCTTGGCGTGAATGTAGTTAAAACGGATGGAATGATCGTTTAGTTAAGAATAAAATATAAAATAAAAATTATATAAACAATAGGTAAATGTAACAGATATAATTTTTTTTTTTAGGAAGTAACTATGGCAGATATGACAGACAAAATTGGTTCAGCGGAAACATTTAGTAAAAACCATTGAGTAAAAATGAGCCAGAGGAAGTTAGGAAGGAATGAGCCATCGTCGCCAACCCTCACATATAACAATGACACCTTAAAATTAATTGATCAAAAGCTTGAATTATCTGATATGTTGTGTCTGCCGAAATCTTTGTTAATTTGATCATGGTCCGGGGGAGGGGGGGGGGACGGACCACGAGACTCCAGTGTTTAAGACTTGGATAATCAGGGTCCTACATATTCAACCGTGAACCTGAACTATTAGGGGGGGGGGGAGGGTAATCATAGGGTGTTATTAACCGTTCACCTTATTGAGATTATCATGACCTAGATCCTGAATGACAACGTTTCCAGATTAATCGCGTCATGAATGATTAAGACTTGAAGTACCTGAATGTGTGTGAGTAAGGAACATAAAACGGAACTGAGACACACGGGTTTAACTTTTAAACCAGATGAGAAGTCTTCTATGATCTCTCTGCTGTCTTATCTCATCTGATCAAGGAGTTACCAAGGTTGTCAGAAGCAGACTTTTATTCTTTAGAAATATGTTAGTTTTGTGGCCGTCAGGAGAGACACGAAAGAAACAGCTTGAGAAAACCTCGTTGGGAAGAGAATTTGGGGAACCAGAAACGCATCATATGACAGAGATAAGAAACACCAGGAGGAGTTACTGTTAATTATTATGACGTTTATCTGTCGTTTAGCCTAAAATTGTCCAATAAGTGCCAAGGTGCGGCCCGGTCTACCGTAGTCTTAACAAATAGGATCGCCAGCAGGAGTCATAACTACGGCTGGCTGCACCAACAGTCTCACAATACGTGCAACGAGACAAGAATTTTGAACAGTAATTTCAGTGTCATCTAAACATTCCTTGTACAGAGCTTCAGCGTTTTGCAGGATTATTCTGCCTGTCATAAAATCCTCTATGTTAAAAGTAAGAGCAAAATTGTTAAAGTCTACAAGATTTTAAGCTAAGTTTCTCAGCATTCTCTTGCTATATAAGGAATCTCCAGTCAGCTGTCCCAACAAGAGTGAAATAATGTAGTCTTACCAATGGACTCTCAACCAATGATAAAAAATAATAATAATAAAAATAATAAAGAATATACGAATAACAACCAATGCAGAGAATATTTTAAGTTGGTAATAGATGTTAGTGACACTGTAGATAAGACTTACCTTCCCTGGCCTGTGGCGAGATCTTGGCACCAGCGCCCATTATTGCTGCGATGGAGAAATCTGTGGCCCGCGCCTTCAGTACGCCCGCGTCCTCCACTACACTCATCCCGTGGGCGTATGGGCGACGCTGGTGTGTGTGGGTGTGTGTGGGGGGGGGGGGCGTAGGGGAAGATGGCAGGAGCTGAAGGCAACTCACACAATGATGAAGTGTTCTTGAATTCGTTTTATCAGTACATTGCTGTTGTAACAGTTCCCGCCATTTTTTTTTCTTTTTACTCTTCTGGGAGGCAAACAGATATGTTAGAGCCGTGACTGGGTGGCCTACGCGTGATGCTGCACACGTATGATGGCCATTGTCTGTTATTTACAAACTCTTCTCGTCGACAGATCCACGAAATTCTAACTGTTTGGCTTACTTTATTGCTTTACCTTTCACAGATTTTCAGCTGTTGTGATTTTCATGATATGTTCACTTCTTTCAAAGAGTTCTGATATGTTCTCATCAATTGGCTTAATTCCATAACTTTATAGTCTTTGGTCACTAGTCCTCATTTCACTAATCAAGATATATCTCATTGTTCACCATCAGCTTCAACGGCTGTATCGTCCAACAATCTTTTCTAATTTGTATAATGTATTTGGTCAGTGATTATCATGATATTCAGTGGGTCTAACCAGTCAGCTTCCATGTATACCGTAAAACAGACTTAAGTCAGCCTCGGCACGAAACACCAAAATTACAAGAGAGTAACTTTGTTTTCGTAAGGTAATTCGTGAAGTAATTGCCTTTATTATAACTCGGCTTCTGTAAGAAAATTAAGCATATAATAACTCGTATTTTATGTTATAATTAGGATTATTTTAACTCAGGATTTATGGCATAATTAGTGATCCCGTAACACGCCATCGGGGATCCAATCCCACCGATGCCACCAGTTAGGGAAAATTTACTACATAAACGCTTCTTCCCATAAAACTGACTCCCTCCCATCCCTCTACCCCCGACGTTGGTGTTTAACTCCCACTAACTCCCATTTACCTTAAACTACATCAACTCTTGAGCTGAAATTGATTAAAATCAATAAACTCACAACATAAGAGAAAATTGCATCTAAGATTAGGAGGCAAATACCCCCAGAATAACAGCCGGGGATTGCCACAACGCCTATTGTGCGATAATTTGTGCAGCAGGTGCGAACGTATAATATTCTATAATTAGCGTCTTGTTAATAGATAATAATTAGAGGCTCGTCAGTCAGGGGCTGGTTATGGAGGAGACACCAACGTGACCCCGGTAGACTAGAGACGCTTGTCACCTAATTGTGTCTCCTGGGGTCAGTTGTGTCTGCTCAGGGGGGCTGTTGGGGTACCCTAAGGGAGAGGGGTGTCCACTAGCTTACTGAAGGGGGGGAGGGGTAAAGTTTGTGTGCCCACTGACCAGAAGTTGGATATCTCTCTCTCTCTCTCTCTCTCTCTCTGTCATTACTTCCCTCATTTTTCCTCTACATCCCTCTTACAAGTTGTATTATCTTTATTATAACAGTACAGTAAAAGTGGTGTGTGTGTGTGTGTGTGTGTGTGTGTGTGTGTGTGTGTGTGTGTGTGTGTGTGTGTGTGTGTGTGTGTGTGTGAGTGTGAGTATATACTGTACGTGTGTGTGTGTGTGCGTGTGTATGCTAGTACGTATGCATGTGTGCGTGTGTGCGTGCTTATACGTGTGTGCTTGTGCGTGCGTGTGCGTGTGTGTGTGTGTGTGTGGGTGGGTGTGATCCTGGGAAGGTTGTTTTTATAATGTATTAAGAGGCTTTAACAACAGCTAAAGGGCTTTAATTAGATCAAGTAAAGATTAACTCCAGGTTATTTCAACTGATGATTAAACACCCTAACGCTACTTGGGTTAGGTTAGATTAGCACTAAAATGGTTAATCTTAAGCAGGGAGCTAATCTTCACGTGATCCCTTTAATTAACCTCAGAACTCCAGGTCAATTTCTAAACTAAAAACAGGTGTTAAATTTAGGAGGGATGGGGGGGGCGACCTCGTATGTGTTCAGGATAAACATATATTTGCATGTATGAGCTGCGTACGGTGGGAATCAGTTATGGGCGCTGCGTATATTATAAGCATATCCCAGATGCGTATACATACATACGCATGAGGACTCACACACACACACACACACACACACACAGCCCGGTATAAGCCAACCTCCCCATAACCACTGACTCCCTCCCTCCCTCCGTCTCGCCTCCCTAACAAGGTCAAATTGACACACTGGACCACACACAATACCTAATCCCTTTTTGGGCAAACAATGGACAATCCCTTTGGCAAACAACGCTAACAGAATCGCCTTAGTGAGCCATTCAGAGTGGACGAGTCTGATCCACCACACCATCAGGAGACTGGGGGAGGTGGGAGGGGAGGGAGGGGGGGAAGGGATGAGGGTCTTTAACTGTTGATGATCTTCAATAACGAGGGGAGAGAGGGGGAAGGGGAGGGGAGAGAGGGGGACCTGTGAGGGGAGGCAAGTAAACAATGCCTTGCTGATCTCCCTAACTAACACGATAGAGGCAGTTGCTGAGGCGTCGATCTTAACACACACACACACACACACACACACACACACACACACACACACACACACACACACACGCTGTTGTGGTGCGAAATCTGTGTATGTGTTTAATAAGAGTAATTAATGGTTTCTTGAAAAATACAATGAACCAAAAGAGAAAATAGGTTACTAGTGTGTGTGTGTGTGTGTGTGTGTGTGTGTGTGTGTGTGTGTGTGTGTGTAAATGATGTATTCACTCATCAGACAGGTAGCCGAGGGGTAGGTGTTGTAGTCTACAATATACCTCCTCATGGTGTAAACTATTGATGAGTATTTATCCACAGGAGTGTAAACCAAAGTGTTTACCCCAAGCATGACGTTCTTTCCACACTCAAACTATGAACGTAACAACACCAAGCCCGGCAGGTGTGACTGGCTTAAGAAGATTGATATAAAAACAAAACACCAAAATTCATAATAATATTGTAATTCATTTTACATTAATATGGCAGAGTTAAAGAAATAGAATTACATGGATGTCCGTCCGGTTTTATCGACTTTGACCAATGTTCTCCAGGTAAGAACTATATTAATTATATTACCTGGTGCGTCCTGGCGAAAGAAACTTAACAACTTTTCGAACCTGGTTTTTTTTTTGGTTATTTCATTTAATTATGTATTATATTCTCTATTTTTCTCTATTTTCATCTATTTATGTATATATATTGCACACTCTTAGAGCCTTGCTGGGTCGAGATATGCTTCACAGATTATTAACAACTATTTTTACCTCAAATCTTTTCTCCGTGTTTGGGGAAGACCGCCTCACCGTCTGCTCAATATTTTAAATACAATTGCTATGATCGACTGACTTACACGCGGGTTGACCTTAAGTGAAAAACTTTTTAATAATATTTCTACACTGCAAGATCCCCTTCCCTCCTCTCTTCTCTTCTCCTCACCTGTTCTTCCTCTGTTTCCTCCTCCCTCCCCACATATCATCCTCTCCCACCTCCCCCTCCCTACCTCAACTTCCCCCATCTTACCCTTCCCTTCCCCTTCCCACCCACATTATCCTCACCCTTCCCCATTCCCTATCTCCTCCCTCTCCCATAACTCACCCACCACCACCACCACCACCACCACCACCACCACCACCACCACCACCACTAGAACCTCTACACTTAAAGTTTTGGGGCCAGTCTGTTTAGCTACAATCGGTAACTAACAACTTCCTATTATTATCATCCATTTTGCGGCGGTAGGTAGAGGTGGTTATTATGACAGGAGACGGGTTGATGGATCCCTGTCTGGCCTTCCTCACTATCCTCATTAAAAACCAAAAGGCAACATGATGGATCCTCAGTCGGTGCTATTAACTAATGGTGTAATATTTTTTTTTTTCGGGGGGAGGACAAGAGTGAAAAGAAAGATTCAGTTGCGTGTTGTTCTTTGTCTGCATAATGCGTGTGTGTGTGTGTGTGTGTGTGTGTGTGTGTGTGTGTGTGTGTGTGTGTGTGTGTTTGTGTGTGTTTTCAGGAGAGCATTCAGTGAGGAGTTTCCATCGCCTGTAATCAACATGTTGTTAGGTGATGGTTTAGTGGCAGCTCTCAGAAGCATCAAAGCAACAACCACTATTGAAGTAATCACCTGTTCTCTTCAGCTTAGTCTACCTCCTAGCATGGTGGTGAGGTGAGGGTGAGAGGGGTGAGGGTGAGAGGGGTGAGGGTGAGAGGGGGGGAGAGAAAAGGCATCATTTTCCCCACTCATCTCAAACCAATTACTATCAAACTTCAAAAAAAAAAAATATTATCCTTACGCCTCAATCTCCATACACACTCACTATAGCGTTAATTACACAAGACCTCTGATTACCTCAACACCCAAGACGCCACAAAGAAACCTTCAGGATCGTCGTCTTCAGGTACTCATTTCCTCCTTCGTCATTTTTAATTTATTTTTCCTACCACTGAAGTTAAAGAGATATAGTAACCTGTTTATAGGAATTTGTAGGAATTTCTTGATTGTCTGGTCTGGTGTGATGGGTGGTGTGTTGTGATGAGGAAGGTGTTGTGTTGTGGTGAGGAACGTGTGTGTGTTGTGGTGAGGAACGTGTGTGTGTTGTGGTGAGGAACGTGTGTGTGTTGTGGTGAGGAACGTGTGTGTGTTGTGGTGGTGAGGAGTTGTGTTTGTGTTGTGGTGAGGAACGTGTGTGTTGTGATGAGGAACGTGTGTGTGTTGTAGTAGAACGTGTGTGTATAGGTGGAACGTGTGTGTGTTGTGGTGAGGAACGTGTGTTGTGGTGAGGAAGGTGTGTGTGTTGTGGTGAGGTAACGTGTGTGTGTTGTGGTGAGGAACGCGTGTGTGTTGTGGGCAGGAACGTGTGTTGTGGTGAGGAAGGTGTGTGTGTTGTGGTGGAGGAACGTGTAAAGTTGTGGTGAGGAACGTGTAAGCTGGGTGAGAACGTGTGTGTTGTGGGTGGAGGAACGTGTGTTGTATAGGAACGTGTGTGTGTTGTGGTGAGGAACGTGTGTGTTGTAGAGAACGTGTGTGTGTTGTGGTGAGAACGTGTGTGTTGTGGTGAGGAACGTGTGTGTTGTGGTGAGGAAGGTGTGTGCTGGTGTGGTGAGGAACGTGTGTGTTGTGTGGAGGAACGTGTGTTTGGTGAGGAACGTGTGTGTTGTGGTGAGGAACGTGTGTGTGTTGTGGTTAGGAACGTGTGTGTTGTGGTGAGGAACGTGTGTGTTGTGGTGAGGAAGGTGTGTGTGTGTTGTGGTGTAGAACGTGTTGTGGGTGAAGAACGTGTGTGTTGTGGGTGTAGAACGTGTGTGTTGTGGTGTGGTGAGGAACGTGTGTGTTGTGAGGAACGTGTGTGTTGTGGTGAGGAAGGTGTGTGTGTGTGTTGTAGGAGAACGTGTGTGTGTTGTGGTGTAGAACGTGTAAGCAGGGTGTAGAACGTGTGTATGGTGGTGTGGTGAGGAACGTGTGTGTTAGAGGAACGTGTGTGTTGTGGTAGAACGTGTGTTGTGCTGTGGTGAGAACGTAAGCAGGAGGAACGTGTGTGTTGTGGTGAAGAACGTGTGTGTTGTGGTGAGGAACGTGTGTGTTGTGGTGAAGAACGTGTGTGTTGTGGTGAGGAACGTGTGTGTGTTGTGGTGAGGAACGTGTGTGTTGTGGTGAGGAACGTGTGTGTTGTGGTGAAGAACGTATATAAGTGTTGTAGTGATGATGATTATGGGTCAAGTGTTTCTCTCTTAGGTAGGCAATTATTATTTTTTTCTCTCTTCTCTCACTTTGTCAGACATGTTCCAACTACCTCAAGTTATTCTACCAAGCAGTTTTTTTTTTTTCTTCTGAGAGCCCTTGTTGTGAGGGTCGTTTATCGTGACGAACGACCTAATAAGTCTCGGGAATAATTGCCGCTTCGTGTAGGGGCAAGACCGAAGCGTAGCAGACTAGGACGATACCATTTCCACGTAAGAGGATTTTAAAATCTTACGCTGCCCCAAAAAATAAAATAATAATAATAATAATAATAATAATAATAATAATAATAATAATAATAATAATAATAATAATAAATCGCATTAAAAATAAGTGAAGCCTTCATCCACCCACCCACCTCAAAGTGAAGCCTCCATCCACCCACCCACCTCAAAGTGAAGCCTCTACACCAGCAGGAATGAAACCCCGGCCATAGCAGTTTTACCAGAGAGCTTCACGTTACCAGCCCCGACTGAGTTAAAACCCCCGGGACATTATTAGCGCAAAAACGTTACCTTAAACGTTTATTAATTTAGCGTGAGACTCCGTAAATGTTGTATGACTTCCTCGTGGGAGCCTGAGGTAGTGTGGTGGAGCCTTGGGGGAGTGTGGTGGAGCCTAGGGTAGTGTGGTGGAGCCTAGGGTAGTGTGGTGGAGCCTGGGGTAGTGTGGTGGAGCCTAGCCTGGAGCCTAGGGTAGTGTGGTGGAGCCTGGGGTAGTGTGGTGGAGTTTAAGGTAACGTGGAATGGTCAGGAGTAGTGTAGTTGGTGCAGGGTTGGTGGGAGGGAGAGGGAAAGGATATCTACATTCTCAGTTGGAGGGAAAAGGGAAAGGAGGGAGGGAGGAAGGAGGGAGGAAGAGAGATAAGGAAGGAAGGAGGAAGAGAGAGAAGGAAGGAGGGAGGGAGGGAGTTATGAAGTTACATACAGTAGGTGGGAATAAAATTGAGGATAAATTAGAATCAATGTATGGGAACAAACTTTCTTTATAATGTATAAATAATTTGTGTTATATTTGGGTACTCTCTTATTTTTGCATTTCTTTTCTTTTCTTCGCATATTTTCCGTCTTTTGTATATCCTTCACTATCTCTCTCTTCTCTCTTCCTATCCCAATCCCCCCCCCTCCAGTGGTTCCCCTCCTATCCCTACCCCTTCTCTAATGACCTTCCCCCCACCAACACCTCCTCTCACACATGTCTGTTGCTCTTACTTATATATCCTAATATCATCATCTTTCCTCTCCCCTATACACCCATGTCCTTTATTCATCCCTGCCCTGCCTCGCCCTGCCCTGCCCTGGCCCTCCCCACCTGCCTTGCCCCTGCCCCGCCCGCCCGTCACACCCGTGCTAGAATCACCCCTCGTCCTTCCCCCACGCACAAACCCATATGCCCGGATACAATAATGTCCTTCGTCTACCATACATCAGTTCCCCTAAAAGCAACATAACATCAAACTGGCGGTACATTAATATTATCCAAGATGATAAACGCTTCATCTAAATGTTTCTTAGCACTTAGGCGATGTAGGTAATATACCCCGCGGACCATGAACACCAAAATGACTATAGACCTCCGATGGTTGAGACATACACACGACACTAGCCTCTTTGACCGCTTGTTTATTATAAGTTGTTAATGGAGGCTGCTGTACTGGGCCAGGAATCTATTGTGTTATATACAGGAGGTGGGCGGGTTAATGTGAGAGGGTGGGGGGAGGAGGAGGAGGTGGTGGGAAGGATGGAGAGGAGACGAAGGGAAGGACTAAGGAAAAGAGGGAAGGGAGAAATAGAAAGGGATGGGGAGGAGAAAAGGAGTGTATGTGAGGGGAAAGATGAGAAAGGAAGGGAATGGTAAGGGAGGGAAGAGAAGGGGGGGGGTAGGTAAAGAGGTGATGGGGTCGTTATCTCAGGGCTGCTGGAAGGCGGCCTTAGATACGGGGTCTAATCCTCTATTTTACCTCGGATGGTGAGTCTGATCCTCTTCTGTGTTTGATATAGGGAATTGGAGCTTCTACTGCGTGTTTACATGACTGAGGACTTGTTTTTCTTATACTATTAATATTTTGATCCTAATATTTCAGTGTAATGTTGATTTTATGATGTATTACTGCTGCGCCTTAACAACTATGAGGTCTTTAAGCGAGTATAGTTATTAGTAATCACACACATCATTATTGGAACGTAAGAGAGATACTTGTTTACGTGTACGTGCCAACGAGAATAAATTGACAACTTTATAATGTATATTTACGTTGGTTTGGGATCATCTGCATTATAGTGATTTACCAAATCCTGTTCTTTAAATGACATATACACTCGGGATCTCATATATAAATGATTTAAAATACTGGTTTGTAGAACACACACTTCACGAAACTAATGAATCGGTTTGTATTATGTTCCTGTGGTAATATTCCCTCGTGTAATTTGGATTGTGGATGTGAGATAATGAAGGTGGAGGGATGTCTCCTTGTGGAACCCAATTGTGGCGTTTTTATGAGGGAATTGTTTTCGTTTACACTTACAATAATTTAGGTAATTTTAATGAGAATATTGAAGCATTTTGATCAACCTGAGATGTACTTGAAGATTTAAACTGATTTAGGAGATAGTATTTACTCCTTTCGTCTTGCGCTTTTTTTTTGTGTAATATAAATGTAATATTCAATAATATCTGGTAACTTAATAATTGAAGCTGTGACACTTGAAAGTTCAGAGTTATTTAAAATGAAACTGTTACATAAGATTACCTCAAGTGTAGCCATACAAACAATAACTCGAAAACTGATGCTCTACCATGACTAAGAATGTACCTTTAGTTAGTTTATATATGTGACAACATTAATAATAATCAGACTGTATATTGTCAAGTAATTTTGAAATTTGATGATTCGAGAATGTTTTTACTTAGGCGACTATACTATACACGATACTGTACACAGCTGTTTATTACTCAGTCCTAACTTTTCCCAACCTGAATAATTTTTATAACTCGTTCTTCTAGGAGTATAGTAATGATCAAGTTTATTGGTCACAACGCACAAAGGCGACTGAAAGCAAGATCAGGGTACCACCTCCCCCCCCCTCAACGAGTCGAGTACTGTGGGCCTTCCATTGCAAACTTGTACAACTTATATAAAGACTTATCAACATTCCCTTAATGCTGGTCTAAGATATCCGTATTGAGTGATTAGAAACAATAAATACCAACACTTGGGTTGTCGTTGCTTCAGACAAACAGTAAAAACATTATTAAAAATAATATTTTGCATAAATTCATAAATTACGATGATACTGTCAGTAATTACGAGGATATTATATCTTACACTATTACCACCATGTTAATCTATAGTTCTTATAATAAAATCATCTGGAACTAGAATATTTAAATAACATATAAAGGACAGAAGTGGACAGGTAGGATACAAAAGTGATGGTATACTGTACGTAATATACTGTCAATGACGGGGATGGGGGGAGGAAAGCGAAGGGGTAACTCACCAAAATCCCGCCCATAAAAGTCATTATGTAGAGGAGTATTTAGGCGTGATGGGTGTCTTAGCTGTCGGGCTGAGGGCGGGGATTTGTGGCTCACCCAACTTACTGTATAAGGGATGTTTGGAATTCATCACGAGAGAGGGATAAAGGGGGTGGTAGAGGGGGGGGGGAGGGAGGAGAGAGAATGTGTGGGAAAGAGGGTGTGATGTGTCGGTAGGAGGAAGATTAAAGGATGTGAAATACGGAGATCCCTAAAGTAAATAGTTTTAGTAGAGAGAAATAGGAATAAGATGATGGAAGGAATGAAGGAATTAGAGAGAAATACCAAGAGAAAAAGGTGGAGGAATTTCAGGACGAAGTTATGAAAGAAAAAATAATGAAGTACGAGAATGAAGTTGAGGTAAGAGTTGGTAATCAGTGTGAGGAAGAGGTAGCCGTTTATTGACTCTGCTGTGGGTTATAAAGGTTAACTTAAAAAGAGTCCGAGCGGCTTGTTGGGAGGGCCATCATACTACGCTAGGCTGAGAGGTGAGATGAGGCAGCAGGGTACATGTGGCAGGCGTACCAATCCCTGGGTTACAAGAAGCCAAGCTGGGATTTTTACGAAAGGTTGACAGGAAAAAAAAAGAAGTCAGGAGCCGCGTTTGGATTCCTCGTAAGGCTGTGAGAAAGGGAAGGAAGGAATGTTTGGATTTCACAAGTGGTTGAGAGAAGGGAAGTTTGAGGTGTTAGAACATTCACACACACCAAAAAAGTGAAGGGATTCTGAGAGAAATAATAGTATTGAGTTATTCCGGAGATGGGTGGTGTGGGCGGCAGAGTGATGTGTTATGGGCGGACTGGTGTACCCTTATGGACGTCGCTGTGTCATCATGTGGGCGGCGTGATATCATGTTACGGGCGGTGTGTTGTAGGTGGTGGGCTTTCTATCTTACTGCTGCTGTTTACGAGGACTTGCTGTCATCTGTGGGAAGCTTGGTGTTACGGTAGAAGGGTGTAGAGTCTGTAGATGACATTGTGTTATGCTTATGGTGGTGCGATGCTACGATATATGTAACTTGGTGTTATGTTAAGAATGACACGGTGGTGGTTATGGTGGGGCCACGTGGTGTTAGGTTATGGTGGGGCCATGTGGTGTTAGGTTATGGTGGGGCCATGTGGTGTTAGGGTTATGGTGGGGCCATGTGGTGTTAGGTTATGGTGGGGCCATGTGTTGTTATGGTTATGTGTGTGGGGCCATGTGGTGTTAGGGGTTATGGTGGGGCCATGTGGTGGTAGGTTATGGTGGGGCCATGTGGTGGTAGGTTATGGTGGGGCCATGTGGTGTTAGGTTATGGTGGGGCCATGTGGTGTTAGGTTATGGTGGGGCCATGTGGTGTTAGGTTATAGTTAGCACTACACGTCACGGAGCTGTTACTATAGAACGTTTTTCCTCACTAACGTAGATCATTTATGAAAAACAAAACTCTCTCTTCTTTTGATTTCAGTGTTTCAACTAGCCAAGGTATGAACACTATTGATATATCATATTTATATTACTCATTACAGTGAGTTTCTGGGGGACTGATTTATCCTACGTGTGTGGTAAGTTGGTAACATGGGCTGCTGGGAATTATCTCATGTTATAGTTTGCCACGTGCGGACGATCAGCTCAACTGGGGAGAGTTATGTCACTCAGAGCAACACGGTCACAACTACCCGTGTGCGATGCCCCCTTAATTCCGGATGATTACACGGATCTTTTGTCCGGTTTCGTAGCCGGAAACCGGATTACGTCACGGGTCATTGTTGGCCCTCTGTACCGGATTACTAAACGGCTGTGGATTACGGAGCGTCCGGACAGAAAAGCCGATTATGAAACAGTTTTGAGAACCTTTTGGGCCCTGAAGCCGTCGGGGTCCAGGGACATTAAAGTCAACTCACACAACGGCTGCAGTGTGAGGCTGTGTTGTGATGAAGTTTAAGGCTGGAAGAGTTAAGTTATCCGAGTTATGAGGATAAAAGATATCGCGAACCTTTACTGAGATTATAAGAGGCCGATCATGTCTCAACCTAGTGCCACACAGCTCGGGTGATGGCAAGTAATGACCCTTAAATCTCACCCTTTAACCTTTGAGTAGACAGAGAAAAGAAATACGGTAGTCTTATATACCAGTACACAGGGAGGTAACCACATTCACTGACTATATAATGAAAAATCTATATAAAATATTCCTACCGGTGGTTATATTTGCTAAGTCGTTAAGGAAGTCTGAGGTATTTTTTTTTATAAACAATATACTGATGTTGAAATGTCATCTAATATTGTATGTAATTATGTTAAAACAGTTTACCCATAGCATCTCATTTTGGTGAATAATGTCATTTTTTGCAGTCAGTTTCTCGCGTTTCCCCACTGGACCTTTAACCGAACCTTACAGTAATAACTGACTGGATTAAATAGAGAATATTGAGTCAGAGAGCTGGATTTCTGTTAGTTTTTAATTGTTGATAACTAGTGTGTATATACTCACTTAGAATGAGTTCACCTTAGTTGTTGAAACGTATAGTAATATGTTATAAAACCAACCTGGAGACTAATATGGGTTTATATCACTGCACACATATATATTGTTTCTTATTCACTTTGTTACAGGGTAGAATCAAGTCTGTATGGCATGAAGATGATAGAACAAGTACTTTCCTGTGTTCACCTTAATTTAGTCTTTCCTTCAATATGTTCAGTACCTCAGTCTTGTTATTCTTGTGATAAAAAAGTCAACTACTTTTACAAATTGAAAAAAAAAGTTAAATATATAAAAGCTTCGAAGTTTTTGTTGAAATTGGTGATGTTTACCATATCATCCGCGGGTTATGATGTTTTCCCACCTTCTACGAGAAAAATAACGTTATTCTACAAGGAATATTTATCATAAAAATCTGTTTATTGTTTATCTTAACATGTATAGGTTCTACTGAGCCTCCTATTTATGTACCACCGCATACTTAATAAAGAGCCGACTTCTTAAGTTTATTTCTTTTTAATTTTGAGTGGCTAGTGTACATGTACTGACTTGGAATACGCGTTTGGACCATTAGTTATCAAAGAGCAGTAATACTTTATCTCTCACACACACACACACATACACACACACACACATACATCAATACCGCCACCACTCCAGTGCAAGCCCCAGCAGTCACAGTGGGTGCCCATCCTCTCCAGCTGGTGCAATCTGCCAAACTCCTGGGTGTAACCATAGACAACAAACTTGATTGGAAGGCCCATGTAAACAACACAGTCAAGGCAGCCTCGTATCGTCTCTACATGCTACGACGACTTAGGTCACTTGGGACACCCACGCCAGAGCTGAGGACCATCTACAACGCCTTTATTCTCCCCAAACTAACGTATGCGTCACCAGCCTGGTCGTCTTCTCTCAACTCCACCCAACAACGTCAGCTAGAGAAGGTACAGAAAAGGGCCTGCAGATTCATGCTCGGCGCAGAATACTCCGGCTACACCAACGCTCTCTCCACCCTGGAAATGCCATCCCTCAGTGACCTCCACCACCAAGCACTGGAAAGGTTTGGCAGTGGACTTCTGCACCACCCTCGTCATCGCCACCTCCTGCCACCTGCAGCCCCCCACCCAACTCGCGCAGTCCGCCACTACAACAAAATTCAGCCCATAAGAGCCCGCACCGATAGATATAAGAACAGCACCATCCCATCTATTGCTAAAATAATAAACAACTCCTGAGTTATGTACTGTACAGCCCTGTAAATGTATTCAATGCACATTATATCATTATGTCTAAATCAAATGTAAGTCTGTATATTTTCAGCCACCGGCTGCAACTCTATTAATAAACCGTTTATTATTATTATTATTATTATACCATCCTTGACCACCGTAGGGTCAAGACCTATTCAGGCCCTGCTCCTGCTGAAAAGCGGCCCTCCTTGGCCATGTCGGCCCATTCCCGAATTCCCTCTTCCCTACCCATCCTTACCACCGGGATATCTACATAATCAAAAGTGACAATTTCATTTCGGACAGTGTTTAAGCCAGTGAATGCAGCACCAGACAGTACCAGTGAGAGCCGTGACCCACCAGTGGGATAAGCACCCCTGGGAACTGACCACCATCTTCTGACCAGGAGGTGCTAATCCGTCCACCCTGGGAACAACAGAGGGCCGGCCGGCTATGCACCTGACTACGAGATAACACAACATCACCGAGCAGAATGAGGTACTGTGATACCACCCCACACCACCCGGTGTCCCCATGTCCACGTGAGGTCCTTCATATCAACACCCGAGGACGAGTTACTACACCACGTGAACACCACACCACCTGGTGTCTCAATGACCAGCCCGGGCCATCAACTGTAAACTATAATAATTTATATATTCAATTTATGCCCCTTCTTTCAGTAATGAAAGCTTTTGTTAAACGACCCACCCACCCCATGTCTGTATGTAATAAGTAATTTTTGTCTAATGTATATTTTCAGCCTTCGGGCTGCAAAACTTTCTCAATAAACTGTTAATTATTATTATTATTATCATTACACACACACACACACACACACACACACACACACACACACACACACACACACACACACTTATGTTCTCACTGGAAAGAAAATCAATATAGACAAGGTTGTCTAAGAAACATATATTGAGCTTATGGTCCAAAGCGCTAAAATATTATAATACGGAGAATAATAAAGGAATACCAATATCAAATAACATAATAAACCATAAAAGGGTAATGTTGGTTTGAAATTAAGAGTGCAAAGTTATGTTTCTACCAAAGGGACGGAAATAACCTCCAGTGAACGTGCAGTCCCCTTCACTAGTGCGTTAGCAGGGTATCGTCAGGTACTGTGCAGTGTGTGGCAGCTCTATGTTTGTTTACATTCGACAGAAGGAAACTCACAATAGAAAATAAACTATGGAATCAAAGTAAAACAAATTAAAACAAATATCTCAATGTAATGGTTTGTGGAATGTTTCTATGACGCGCCCATGTAAACGCACTAGTGAAGGGGACTATACGTGGTGTAACTTGGTAGTACAGTACAGAATTTCACTAGTCTAAAAGAACTACGCAACAAATACTATAATTAAAAAACAGAAATAATTAAGACTCCTGACATTCTTTTTTTATCGCTAAAGTCTATCGATAACCTTCAACCTTATCAAACAACGATTAAATCTATCCATAAGCTTTATCTATATTAAACAGGTGAAGTCTGTCAATAAGCTTGTTATTAACGCTTTATACATGCAGACAGTCATCGCTGGCCAGGATAATGTTTTAGTTACAAATTCGGTTTCATTTTATGCAGTCTAAAACATTTTACTGATAAGATTATGCAAATTGTTCCCATCTGAAACGAGTTGAGCTCAATGCTGGTGAACCAAATCAAAGTTACTAAAATCTGCAGAGATGGTTGAGAGAGAATCTGCTCTCAGTATTTCCTTATTTTTTTAAAGCCCTATCCATCATTAAACGATATTTTCTAGTTAATAAATAATTCCAGTGCAATATATTTCCTCTAATCTAATGAAGAAATATTGTTTTAGAGTATTTTTTCAATATTTTTAAATGACTTGTGTTATTTTAATATGGCGGTGATTGCGTAGAGGTACAATTATAAACAAAATAGTCGACCTCCTGTGGATGTCGTATGTAAGGTAACCTGTGTAGCAGAGGCATTAGATCCGGTAAGGTTATGTTATCTCTTATAGTGTAATTGATCTCATTCCCTTGCCTGGTGGTGACAGATGACCTTCTCGTTCATCGTGGCTGCCAGATGGTGATTGAGGAGACGAACGATCAGTGGGGTCAGGTACTGTCTCTAAGGCTATTTTCATCCACCGAGAATTATGTGAAAATTTAGTGGAGATTTCTTAGATTATTATTAAATATATTTCTACTAAATAAACATTACTTATTTTAGAGTATATTACCTAATGTTTTAAAATTATTAATTATAATAGATAATCTTGGTGTTAATTGACAGTTCTTATCATTAACGAAGGACAAATCGGTTCCATTGTAATTCAGTATTGAGACCGTCTTTCATATATGCCTATAGTAAATTTTATAATATTCACAAGTATACTATAATATATCCATTGACCATCAGTGATTCTTGTGGGTATAAATTTCAAACTCAGTCGTTGATAACAAACCACGTAATGAAATTTAATAAGTTTATACATCCTAGTAAAACCTCTCTCAATTTGGTGGCTGGGCTATTATTACCCACGTTGTGTTGGAGTCGTGTATAATATGGGTAATATTTAATTATCTCACCGTCTACTAATTATACCATACCGTCTCTCTCTCTCTCTCTCTCTCTCTCTCTCTCTCTCTCTCTCTCTCTCTCTCTCTCTCTCTCTCTCTCTCTCTCTCTCTCTCTCCTTCATTATAATCGATCGTCACATACAGGACAAAAATTATCATAAGTGACTTCCTCTCAATGCATCGAAACCAGTCATTACGGATTAGAAGGTCAGTATCTCTCACTTCCTCTCACGATATCTTAATTCCTGTGATGCCATTTTTAACCTTACGATATATATGAAAAAAAATTTTAACCCCCGCAACTTTATATCTCGACTACGTATCACCCCAGCCACTGATATTCATTCCACTTTATCGTTATATAAATTGGATAATTATACATATTTGAAGTCATGTAAGGTATAGAAACCTCTCATTTACGACAATAATAAAAAAAAACGATGAAAATAAATGAACCTTGAATCCGAATTTACACCGAGTGATTCGTATAATGTGTCGTCTCACTTCCGTCACTTGCTCAAGATCCATCACCTAATTTACAGCTTCTATGTAGTTTTATTATTTTTTGGATGATAAAGGACAAAAAATAACATATGAATAATTGTATTAAATGGCAGGAAATTGTGCTGTCAAGCGAAAGAAAATAAGGGGCGTCCTGATGAGGTCTAGGTAGAGCGCTGTAGCTGTAGATAGGTAGGTAGTGTGTAGGTATAGGTAGCGTGTATAAATGGGTAGATTGAACAGGTAGATAAAGTGTGTAGGTAGGTAAAATATGTAGATAAATGGGTAGAATGGTGTAGGAAAGTAAATTGTGTAGATAAATAGGTAGAATAGTGTAGGTAGGTAAATTGTGTAGATAAATAGGTAGAATGGTGTAGGTAGGTAAATTGTGTAGATAAATAGGTAGAATGGTGTAGGTAGGTAAATTGTGTAGATAAATAGGTAGAATAGTGTGGAGTAGAGTGGTGTGTGAATAGATAAGCGTGTGTATCTGTGTGGGTAAGGAGGGTATGTAGTTAGAGTACAGTAGATAGGGTGGTAAGTGATATGGGTAGAGTGATTAATTATTTAGATAACCAGATAACTGTATATACATGAGTGACTCGGTGTGTAATAACATGAGATGCGTTGGACTAAAGATTCAATACAAATGGCGTTTCTAACCTGATTTAATAAGCCTTGTCGAGTATATTAAGTAATTTAGTATCTATGTTTGAAGATAGACGTAAATGGAACCTAATAACTCGTGATAACATGAGAGGCGTCGATGGAACCTAATAACTCGATAACATTAGAGGCGTCGATGGAACCTAATACCTCATGATAACATTAGAGGCGTCGATGGAACCTAATAACTCATGATAACATTAGAGGCGTCGATGGAACTTAATAACTCATGATAACGTGGCGATACAGAGTTTTTGGATAAGTGAGGCATTGACATGGATATTGAGTTTGCTTTCTTGATATTTTGCTTTGGCGGAATTTATTGTTTTTATTTATCAAGGAACTAAATTGTCCTTTGTTAACGTGTTGCTTCACCTCACATAATATCAATGCCCCTTCCACATACCCTTCCACTCTTCCTTCCTCCTCCCATACCACTCTATTCTCCCCCTTCCCTTCCTCCCTCCCTCCCACCTTCCTCTCCTTCCAATCTCATTCCATCATCGGAACCACAACATAAGCTGAATATGCTGATGAGAAGAGATATAAATCAGGACTGACGAGGTTGAGCTAGTGCAGCACAGCCGTCCACACCCTTCCTCCCTCCCCCCCTCCTCCTTTCCTCTTCTTCTCCCTTCCCTCCTCCCTCTCCTTCCCTCCCTTCCCTCCCCACCACAACAATAGGACGCCACCATAATCTGACGCCAACCTGATGTATCGCTTGTCTTGTCCTTCGCTCTATGTCCGTGCGTCTGTGTGTCTGTCAGGTTCGGATGGATGGATGGATGAATGGATGAATGGAGGGGAGGAGGAAGGATTGTGAGGGGAGGGAGGGATAGTTGAATGTATGGATGGATGGATGGATGGATGGATGGAGGAGGAGGGAGGGGAGGGAGGGATGGTTGTGGGGGGAGGAAGGATGGTTGAATGTATGGATGGATGGATGACGTATTGGTGGTTGAGTTGCTGGTTAGGCTACGAGATCGTTTGGTTGATTAATTAATTGGTTGATAGGTTGGTTCGCTAGTTGATTATTGTCTTTCTGTCCTGTTTGGTTAGACGGGTAGCTGTTTGGTTGGTTGGTTGTGTAGCTGTTTGGTTGATTGGGTAGTTGTTTGGTTGATTGGATAGCTGTTTGGTTGGTTGGTTGTGTAGCTGTTTGGTTGATTGGATAGGTGTTTGGTTGATTAATTGGATGGGTTGTCAGGTGGATATTACTGGTTGACTCTCAGCTTCACTTGGGTCATGAGTAGAGTAGGGAGGTAGGTGGGATTGGAACATGGGTGGGAATAGATTACGTCAGGTGGGGAGATGAGTTACGTCCTTGGTGGGAGATAAATTACATCATGGTGGGGAGATAGATTACGTCATGAGTGGGGAGATAAATTACGTCATAGTGGGAGATGGAATTACGTCGCCAGAGTGGGGAATGGAGTGCATCATGGTGTGGACTTACAGGGTATAATTAATTATGTCATGAGTGGGCAAAAAATTGAGTGGGAAGTCTGATTAGTTTTATTTTCAATGTAAAAGTCTTATCCTGAACAGGTGGGAGGAAGCACTCGTTTCTCTCATGAAAGTCTATGTCAGGGGGTGGATGGGAAGGAGTATTTGTCTCTCTCATGTATAAGAGGAAAGAAAATAGTTGTGTATTAGAGAAAGCGGAAAAAAACTCTTATCTACACCTTAATTAAATAGAAAAGTCTCGCATAAACATCACCAAAGTCTTAACCAAAAAAAATGGAACAGATTTATTCTACTTCACGGGATTAGTCGATGAGAGACAACTGGACAAGAACTGGGCAGACTAAAAAATATTTACCATCCTATTTGAGATAAATTCCACGGGAGACAACTCTATGGCATTTGCTTTTCAGGGTAAAAAAAAAAAATAATGTGTGTTTACCGTGAATAGAAAGATGAATGATGTGTGAGTAATGAGGAAATCGTTATTAAAATGATACATTATTCGGTGCTTCATTAGCCAGAATCTTGTATTAATACGAGTCAACAACTAACTTCTTTAAGCGCATATATTAGTTAAGTAAATACAAACTAGTCATCAACAATATAAACTTATAAGCGATAATACATCTCTGGTTGGAAAAGTTGACATTATGAAGTATTGCTGCGTCTCAACAACTTATAAAGCATACGTTGAATTAGGGAATATTTGATTACTGATATATTCTGGTTTCCACTCAATGACGACTGGAGACTTTAAGACATCGTAAATGAGAAGGAATGAATCAAGTGGTCAGTGATTATCCGAATTCACTTACTAAACATAACATCCCTACACAAATTTGTCTGGTGTTTTTTTTTATATTTTTTTGGTCTCTTACGCGGGCTTAACATTTAGTGTTTTTTTTTAAGTTTTTCATATAAAGTTGCTTTTATTATTTGTTATTCCAGTGACAGTTTGTAGGGTATTGGAAAAATATGATTTAAACTAAGAATAAATGTGTTGCGTTTGTGTGCAATAATGGCGGTCGAGACTATATATACAACATTGACCTATTTATAACAGGAACGTAACCAACCTAATTAACCTAACCTAACCTATCCTAACCAAACCTATCCTAACCTAACCTATCCTAACCAAACCTATCCTAACCTAACCTATCCTAACCTAGCCTATCCTAACCTAACCTATCCTAACCTAACCTAACCTAACCTAACCTAACCTAACCTATCCTAACCTAACCTATCCTAACCTAACCTAACCTAACCTAACCTAACCTAACCTAACCTAACCTAACCTAACCTAACCTAACCTATCCTAACCTAACCTATCCTATCCTAACCTAACCTAACCTAATCTAACTTGAATAACGAAAAGAAAGATTTAAGCTTGTTAGGTTAGTTTGATTCATGTCATCTTTCTTCAATGATTTACTGCCATACTTTCACGGATCGCCAAATGTCAACACCTTTTTCGACATGGATATTTGTGTGCACATTTAACGCGATTATCAATAAGTTCAGGCTCGTTTTTCTACTGTCCACAACCTGTTTCTGCAGTAACAAATGATGGTTTGTAATTTTGTAAGATATAATAATTGGAAGAACATTATTTAACATGCGCAAGAGAGCTTTAGAATTACTGAACTTTCAACTGCTTGACCTAGTACAGTATATACCATTTACTTTGGGTTGTTTTCTGACAATAAAGTACTTCTAAAAATGTTTATTTTATGGTCACTAAATAAACTAAATAATATGTAAGTCATAGGATAAAAATTATCTCTACACATAATTACTTCATCACACTTGGACTATGAGTTCCCCTCTCACACACACACACAACCACCTCAGTCGTACATGATTCCTTAAGCTGGCAAAACCACAAGGCACAATTTGTGACATAACCTGTAACTGTGTTATTATGTAAGCTTCAGATCGTGATGGTCGTCGTTCTGAGTAACTGAAGGTCGTTGTGTGCTTGACCATCTGACACGACTTTTCTCATATTTAGTTTAGTTTCTTTTACGACAAATTTATTGTATTGTGTATTTTGCCTAAACCTACCTATCAAAAAATATCACGAAGGAATTATAACACCTAAAGATTAACCCCCGTAAAGTTACCTAAGGGTTAAGTTAGGTTAGTGTTGGGGTGATTAATTTTCATGTCAAAAAAGCTGGGTGTGTCTAACTATCCCCAGGAACTACTTCACTACGCTGTCCACTCTCCATCCTGACCTCTCCATCCTGACAACCTTTGACAACCAATCAAATCCTATCACCTACCTACCCAGTACTATCACCTACCTACCCAGTACTATCACCTACCTACCCAGTACTATCACATACCTACCCAGTACTATCACAATATCAAATACTTTACAATATCGAGGCGAAATATACAATAATGGAATGAACTAAAGGTTAACCTCTCCAGATGATTAGGTTTATTTTGGTTAGCTTTGGTTTGGTTTTATTACGTTTGGTTAGGTAAAATTTGGCTTGACTTGGTTTGGTTTGGTTAGGTGAGGTTTCTTTTGGTTAGGTTTGGTTGGGTTAGGTTAGTTTAGATTAGGTTAAATTGGTTGGTTGATTTGTGTCACGTGGTGTTAGAAACTACTAATATTAAGCTCAGTGGTATTTAGTGGTATGAGGGTAGTGAAGAGAAGGTATACAGTACTATAGGGTAACGTTTGGTAGGTATGTGGTACTATGTGGTAGGTATGTAGTAGTATGTGGTGGGCTCTGGTCGTATATGGTTAATATGTGGTAGGCTCTGTATTATGTGGTAGGCTGCGGCAGTATGTGGTAGGCTGTGGTTATATGTGGTAGACTGTGGGAGTATGCGATAATATGTGATAGCCTGTGAGAGTATGTGGTACAAAATTGTTGCGATATTCTAAGTGAGTCAGATGTGGCAAGTAACACGTGTACGGCAGTAATTCACTAGCCACCTCACGTAAACAATGGTGACAGTGAGAAAGATATATATCTCTTGTAACTCTTACTTGTTGCTGACTAGTGTAGTACTACTAGCCTCAGATACTTTGATTAAAACCTTAGTTGTTGAAGTCCAGCAATACGTAATAATATTAGCAACAACATGGCAGTCAAATTTAATATTTCCTTTATACCTTCATTTCTTCTATTCGGGAAGGATGTGACTTGATAAACAAAATGTTATTCTCATTATCCAATAAAATTATCGTTGTTTAGACTAAAAAAAAGTTATAAGCAGTATCTCTTATGTTTAAAACTGTCATATATGTAAAGATACCGAAGGTGCCCGACCGATTGCTGAGTTTTAACACTTGACTTAATTTCTATTCTTGAAGACCTTATAGTTGTTGAAGCACAGATACATCATTCTTTTGTTAACTTGTTTTATTTGTTCATGGTATCAGGTCTTCCTCTTCGTTTTGTCATTGGAAAATTTTATTTTTTTGGGGCTGTTTGTAAAAATAAAAAAAAATAAAAAAAATTCTCTAGTATAAACAAATTGAAAAAAACTTTGAATGTGTGTTTGTGGTTTTAAATGGACGGCGGAGGAGACGTTTTTATGATTGACTTGTGTAATTACTAACCTTAAAGACCAAAAACGATGTTGAAGCGTAGTAATAACATCAACTTGTTATTTTTTTCTATATTAATTACATTTGGGTATTAGAACAGTCCCCGAGGATGTCATCTTACTTTTAATGTTATGGTGTAGGCAGGGAACAAAACTATTATTGTATACTCAAGCGGTAATATCACCGTACTCATTGGTTAAGTTACCGTACATAAGGGGCTAGGTACCGTACTGGAGGGGCTAAGTCACCGTACTCAAGGGTTAAGCCACCGTACTCAGGGGTTAAGCCATCGTACTGACGGGTTAAGTCACCTTACTCAGTGGGTTAAATGACCGTACTCAAGACAAGGAGTAAAGATATTTTACTCTGAAATTATACATTATACTCAACACGTCTCTGTATATTAATAGACAGATTACCTCTAATTATTCGCACATTATCCACACTTTAAAATGTATAATGACATTTCTTAAGACAAATTCATAAAAATTTATAGCAGACGTCTTGACAGCCTTGTACACCACTAGCCTTTAATTTCTCTACAATAAATGCTTCAAATATTACTGGAATTACAACCTCTGTTTTCATGGCTTCAATAAAATTTGCTTACAAGTATCAATTTTAGGAGGATTATTTACAGAGTGTGTTTGACCCTATAATTTAAGTACATTATAGACGACTGACAAGTATTGAAGAATTTGCGTATAGTGGTATGTACAGTATATTTTGTCAGTATAATTCACTGCAGCTTGTCGGGTTATGTAGGCGTCTCATCGTGTTCTTGCAACGTAGCAACGGTAAGAATAGTGTCTGACGATATCTGAACCAGCTTAATCTCTTCTCTGGAGGTTAAAGGTTTTATTTGATAGAGAAACAAACCCAAGGAAAGTTTTTTTGGTTTTTGTGTTACTGACGTACCTTGAAAATTTTGAGTTATTGGTTTATAGACGGTAGATTTTTAATATATACCAAGATAAAGCAGTTTATATGATTCTGATAGGCTACGGTCTATCAAGGGTCTATTGTCATGTTTACTATTAACATTGTTTTCCTTTGAGTTCGTTTTACTCGATTGACTTAATTCTTTTATTACATGATTGTGAAAAACCTTTTAGGTGTGTTATTGTTTTAGGGTAGATTTCAAGAACGGTAAAGTGACAGAATGGAAAAAAAGTTAGAATATAATTATCAGTGATAATTTTCTATTTATTATCAGGGAATAGATTGCACTTTATGACAGTGTGAGGCACTCGATATTCACCGGTGATTTCAAATAAACTGCGAGAGAGAGAGAGAGAGAGAGAGATTGTTTATATAAATATTCTTCAAAGAGCTGAGAGCTAAGCACGTAGCACTGTGGCAGTTTTTCTGCAAAACAAAAACTGCTATAATAATAATTCGAGTCCTTTCTTTGATGTATTTAGCTGCTTCAACATTAATGGATAGTAAACACGTTAACTAAGTCGTCATATATCAGGTATCAGTTTAATATTAGTCAAGATTTATTTTCCAAAGTTTATCACAGGTAAATGGCGTTTTCTGTTATGTAGTTCCCGCTTCTGACCAACGATTATACTCATGTTCTTATACTTTATTTATATCTACCTGTTTTTGTGTTATGTTGTGGCTGTGTAATCCTTTTTCGTTATGACGTCACAATATGTACAGCCTCAGGTCACGGTAATTAACCAGCCACATCCATCACAATTAGCATGTTAAAAGTGACGTCAACGTCCAGTCTTCACCCTGGTGGCGGTGGGCGGAACTTTCCTCCGTGTTAGCTAATGTTATAACTGTTCCCCGTCTTTGTTTCTCTTCTACATTTATCAACCCTTTTATTAAAGACTAGACATACCATTTGCCAAATTAAATACATAATAATCTGCATTTATATATTAATCATTTATATTTATGTTACAACAATAACTATGTCTCGTACTCTTAACCATATACTGTAGTTCTATCTTTCGAAATTTCTAATCGTTGATAGAAGTGTAATTGCTGCCATGGTTACGCGCTTACAAACCTTTTAGTTGTTGAAGTGCGGTAATTACTCTATAACAACTACCATATTCATAGACAATAAAATCAAACAATGAAAAAAATAATAATTCTCCATTATTCTTCATTGTTGTTATTCGTATGTGTCTCTGTATTTCAACAACTAAAGTTCAAACACCTTTAGCTTCATAAAATATACGGTGACCAATACTGCAATTAATGTATGTTATTGAAGTTATGCTTTTTCTAAGAACTGTGACATGTTCTTACCCTCGCACTAAGATAAGCCGAGATATGTACAGTAGATACAAGTCAACCAGCCACATTACAGAGTCAGTAATCTAAACAGTGATAAGTTAAAAAAGAAAAGAAAAATAATTAAAGAAGCATCACGTCCATGGTATAATGTATTACTGTACTTCAACAACTAAGGTCTTTAAACGCACTAATCATCAACAGTCATAAGATAGATATTTTAGTCGTATTTTTCATCTTAGGTTCCGAGTGTTGTTGTTGTTGGTGGTGGTGGTGTAGTGTGGTGTAGTTCATGAGTGAGAGAAATTCTGCACCTCTAGTAACATAGATGTTTTTTTTAAAGGAGCCACTGAATGCTTCCTAAACAGCCGATCAATAACCGAGTCTTTATAATTACAAACTGCACTAATTAGCACCACTGAGTACAAGTTGATTCGGGTGAGAAAATTGATTGAGTCCCGTAAACCTGACGTTAGCAAACCAGCGACTCTTACGGCGGGAGACGAGAGCTGTAGCCACATACTCGGCCGCGACACATCACAACATTCTTTAATTACTGTAATATATTGTTTTTTGTTTTTTTTGTAATAGAAATGAAACTCAAGATTCCGTGTGATAAACTGAGGTATATTTCTCTCTCTCTCTCTCTCTCTCTCTCTCTCTCTCTCTCTCTACCTTCGGCTCTCTTGCGTTTCCTTTATCTCTTCACGTTGTTTTTCATACTTCCTCTCCTCCTCATCCTGCTTTACTTGCTTCCCCTTTCCATGCTGTCATCCCCATTTTTATTTCTTCTACTCCCTTCCCCCTTCCCCTACCCCTTCCCCCTTCCCCTACCCCTTCCCCCTTCCCCTAGTGATGGGGCAGCAGCTTCCCTCCATACATCAGGATTGACTGTGGCAGCAGCTTGATAGGCTTATCTGGTCTTGTTTTATGGCATCTTCGTAAACTTTTAATACTCATTGTTATGTTATTGTTAATTTATGACGATGATTAATGTTCATGAGTGATTTACGCTCATCGTAAATTGATGACGATGAATAAATATTATATTACTAGTTTAAGATAATTAAATTAGACTCTACCTTTTAAGAATTAAGTGTGATATTTCTGTTTAATGAGATATTAAGTTAATGACTAATTACTGGTGTCTTCCAAGTCTCCTTAACGTCAGATCAGGTGCTGTATACAGAGGGGGGGGGGTGGTACATGGTGACGGTGTGACAGCTCGACTTAAACTGATTCACGTAATGTAGTGCATCTCTGTCATATGAGGGTTTGGGGTGAGTTGATCTTCGAAGTGCTGATCCTTTGGTTTTAGAAGAGAGAAAGTTATTATTGAGAGTGTCTTTACTCTCTCTCTCTCTCTCTCTCTCTCTCTCTCTCTCTCTCTCTCATGTAGAAGTTGTTTTAATTCGCCGCTCTAGTTTACAGATATATGTTCCCACAGCAGGAGGTATGAAATAACACTAAATGATATGTACGGGTGAGGTATCCTGGAGACTGTTATTGCATGATGTCTGGGAATATTAAATTAGTATAAAGACGATACCGATTTGTTTTTGTTTTGTATGTTCAACTCTGTGTGTGTGTGTGTGTGTGTGTGTGTGTGTGTGGTTTTATGTGTGTGCGTGTGTGGATTTATGTGTGTGTGTGTGTGTGTGTGCATTTGTTTCCTGTCTGTGTGAAAGTAAACGTTATGTCCGTTCAGTATTTTTATATTTTTTTATATTTTGTAAACCCGATGTATAATGAGATGCATATTACGATAATTGCCACGGCAGTTTTGACGGCTGCCATGGTTGTCTGCCGCAGCCTACCGTCAACTGCAGTAAAATTTTGCGTCACATTTGCTCAGCCATGTTAATATTGTTATTATTATCGACTCTGTATCTGTATTTTCGGGGGCTAAATAAACTGTTTCAATATCAATATCAATCGTACGAAAGCTCAAGTAAGTTATAAAGTATCACTCTTTGTTGTCCGTCGTAAGCTTTTTGTAAATAATTTTCCCCCGTAAACTACTGCCTGGAGTTTGTTGAAATTTTATACAAATGTTTCTTTCAAAATTTTTGTAGTATATGGCATCTTGTCCAAAATTATTTCTCAGATTCAAACTGCTACTTAGTGGAAATGTTTCTTGGGTGCTTAAGTAACAGTATTTGAACTATTTACCAATACTCGTCATCAGATTCCTCTTAATGGGTCTTAATAGGTCCTGTTCACTGTTCCAATCTGACGGACTCCTCAATGTACCATGGTAATGATGACTGTCCGAGAGGAATCACCAAGTACTCTACCACCTACTGTCGATGTCAAGTTCAAAATCTCCGAGATGATAATTCAGATCTTTGCTGTTTGTTGAGTTTGTTACTTGTTTGAATAGAAATATATGATTCTATTGTAGTGTTTGGAGTTGACTGAAAACATTAATATATTTCTTTGGAGATTAGATAAAGTATTGAAGTTATTTATTTTTCTTTATAGATTTCACGGATACGAATGGGTTAGTACACCTTTTGTAAATCTTTAAAATTATTCTTGAAAAAATGCCGCAAAAATACTACTACTACTACTATTACTACTACTACTACTAATAATAATAATAATAACTACAACGACTAATACTACTGTACTACAAAATTCAAATGAAAAGTTATTTGAAAGTGACATAAGATCCATTGCACCTCTTATAAAACATTAACAATAATCAATAAATATGGTACAACACCTGACTTGTAGTTTACCTGAAATTTGCTCCACATCTTTGAAATTAATAAACGTCATAAAATAGTCCTCAGAATTATGGAACTACTGTAGTTTTTTTTTTTTACCATACAGGTTTTCGTATTATTTAACATTATCTGCTATGTACTGTACAATAATATTATATATATCTTTAAGAAATTATATGAAGATCTAAGACACATTAACATAATAAAATTTGGTATCGAGAAATTATAAATAAAAAAATCATGCCCTTTTTAACAGTACTCTATTTCGTTTCGCTTTGAATAAACCTGGAGTTACCCGCCGCCACATACTGCACTGCTAGGCGCTTACTATTGGCGCTATCACTGTAATTTCCCACAGGTTCGTGGTTAGATTCTCTCTGGCAAAAGTATTAACCCTAAGATATTCTGTAATTACTTCACTCTATAACATTTATTTGAGACAATTATATATTGATTTTTTCTTTATAGAGTATCGTAAATAGAAACCATAGCTGGTAGATTTGTTCTTTATTTATTACATCAAAACAAAATGTGGTTACATGTTCTGTTATAAAACGTAATGAAACGTACAGTAATAAACAAATTCGGGTGTTAAAAAATATGAAGGTAGTTATAATCTTAGGTATGGAAACGGCTTTTGAGTTGCTTGACGCGTAATGTTCATGACTAGATTACTTTTATTAAGATTCCAACACACACACACACACACACACACACACACAGACACACACACACACACACACACACACACACACACACACCGAGCGGCTAACACAAGTGTGGAAAATGGCCGTAAAACGTTGATGTTGATTGATGATGAGAAACTTTATTTACTTGTTATTTTTCTTTATTTCTCTGGCAATTTAATATAGTGTCATCAACTGCCTAATAATGTACACATCATAAGACAAAGACATTGGTATATAAGAAATAATGTACCACGCGCCTCCGACCATATTGTAGCAAGCGACAGGCCGTGCAGGTGTTCCCAGAAGGCCCGCGCAGGTTGTATTCCGTAGACCAGGTAAAGGTGTGTCTTATTAATTGTTTTAGTTGTTTATGGCATGAACTAAGTTTATGCTGTTAATTACATAAAAAAAAACAGTGACTCAAGCACTGTTATACTCCCTAGCTTATGAGACATGCAGTACAGCGTTAAGAATCAGGTGGTGAGCGACAGAGTACCTTTGTAGAGAATTATTCACTGAAAACGTTATAGTTAAATTAAATAAATATAATGAGATTGAAGGGAAAATGAATACATATTTATTTTGGATCACCTGGAAAAGACCACCTATATTATTATTATTATTATTATTATTATTATTATTATTATTATTATTATTATTAAATCGGGCGTTCCTAAGTTGAGTCTCCATCGATGTTTTATTCCTCTGACATCTTGGTATATATGACCCAACCCAATGTTTTTTGTCGGGATTTCGTTATGTATCTTCGGTGTATTTAAGAAAGAAAAAAAAAAGATTGCACGCCGGATAAACTTGAAAATATATTTGATTAGGTAGATACAAGTCACAGCACAAGCTATCGACGAAACCTTTTAAAAACCTTGCGATACTTTTACCAAATTACAGAAAATCTACTAAATAAATATATATATTTTTAAAGTGAATTAGACACATTGATTTATAATGTTGCAAGTTTATTTTGGAGTTGTATTCTCGGTTTAACATTTTATTGACCTATTTCGTCTGTACAGTAAAACCTCCATTTAACGGACATCAATCTAATGGTTATAATTCGCTATATTGAAGTTTCACATCTAATGGACCTTGATATAATGAATTGCACTCTACATAATCTGTTATATGGAGGTTTCACACATAACAACCCTCGATATTATAGACTATTCTCCCGTATAGTTCGTTGAATAGAGAGTCTCACTGTATATGGCATCCTCTGGTTTCTTCAGTGTGTCGTTACCTGTTCCTTGGTTTCTAGGTTTTCGTTTTCTTAGGAGTCGGTTTTGGTAATAGAGAGGAAGACTCAACACCGAAGGACTTAAAACTGGTGATTTTTTCCTTTTTCTGATCACCAGTTGCTGACCTAGAATGACTGGTGGTTAATTGACCTGGTAGTTGAAGCATTGAGCCTAAGACCTATTGTTCATGGCTCTTAATACCCCTGGCAGTTGAAGCACCTAAGAATAAGACCTAGTTAACGGCGCTTAATAACCCTAGCAGTTGAAGCACCTAAGAGTAAGACCTAGTTAACGGCGCTTAATAACCCTAGCAGTTGAAGCACCTAAGAGTAAGACCTAGTTAACGGCGCTTAATAACCCTAGCAGTTGAAGCACCTAAGAGTAAGACCTAGTTAACGGCGCTTAATAACCCTAGCAGTTGAAGCACCTAAGAGTAAGACCTAGTTAACGGCGCTTAATAACCCTAGCAGTTGAAGCACTATGAAACAAAACAACAAAGACAACAACAGTTAACTGAAGACTATCCATATATTTTGTTAAATTGTGATATGTAAATTGTCTTTATAGATCATGGTTATATTAACGAAAATTAACAATATCGTAAAAGATAATAGCCCAAATTTTCTCTAAAAAAACAAAAAACGTAATATCTTTGTCTCCTCTCAGCTACAATCCGAAGTTGCAAATGACAGGCAATTCTATTTAGGTGCACTACACACAATCACGTGTTTGTATAAATTCGAAACTACATTAGGAGGATAATTACTAAACGTTAACTAGGTGTGTTTCTAATGTATTTTATCGGTGTAATACTCAGGTAAAAGATATGCAATAAAAAATTAAAGTGTATTTCAATATAAACATTATTAAGAGATGTAACTGAGTGAGTAGTCCTAAACACGTATGGGTCCTTTTGAGTCCTTATGAGTCCTTTTAAGAGACTGTTGCATTCTAATGACATATCAATATAGCTGATAGATATAATTATAATGTCATGTCAGGTTAGCAAGTCGAGAGATTACTTATACCTGTATCACACGCGTCTGCCATTTATCATTAGTAGTCTTTCAAAGTATATGATTTTAAATTACTATAATCTCTATACCATTAACAATCATATATCATAACAGAACATTACGAATGAAATAAATGGTGGGAGGAGGGGGGGGGAGGGAGGGGGGAACGGTAAGGTGATAGTGTAATGACAGGTAAATAACTCGACTCCCCCCCCTCCCCCCCCCCTCCTCACCCAGCCCCTCTAAGGCACTTGTATCGGAAGAGGTAATTCGAGAACCTTCATTAGGCGATTTATTAATTACCAAATATCGGTAAATGTAATCAAAATGTGATCAGTATGTATGTATGTATGTATGTATTTATGTATGTACACTTTACAAGAACTTAAAAACCACAAAATTAAACTTTTAAATATTTTTCCTACATTTGATATAAGAGCAAAATGGGTAGTCAGTGTTAGGTTAATTCTTAAAGTTTAATTTAATTCTATGGACGATTTTAAGGGAATTTAATAATTCTAACTGTACAATCCTTGGTAATTATTGATGACTGACCCGCCGGCGATTTTTACATAGTAAATGATTATAAAACCCTGCAATTTCACTGAGTTTTATAGAGAACACTGTCGTAGTTTGTGCAATGTTTTTTTTTTAAATAACCTAACCTAACCTTAACGAAAAACCCAGCATAACTTGACACCAGCCGCATTACCACCAAGAAGACAAAGTAGTGCACACCTTAACGGAGCATTCGCACAAGAAATATTTATCATATCAATACTCACTGATAAAAATTTATTAAGAAAATAAACACAAAACAATATCTCGTCGGCGGGTCAGTCGTCAATATTAACAGAATCCCACATCAGTCATGGCCGCGTGTATGACGGCCTATACAAATAAACTAATTAACCAGATTAATAAATTTGTGGTATGCTAATATTCGTTTTATAACAAAATTTGCATATTATTATCGACTCGGCGCCTGCAGGGTTATGTAACTGATATTATTGTACTGTCCTCGCTCAACAAGTGCTAATAAAATATTTCAAACAAATTTTTTTCTGTTGATATTATTTATGCTGTCTAGAATTATATAAAAGTCTCGTTAGCTGATTACCATTATTGTATGTTAGTTATTAAAATATTATTATTGTTTAACCTCAGTAAAGTAATAAACATAAGCTAGAGACAGGGGAGTTTAGCCAATGTTAGCAGCGTCTCTTCAGTATTGTAGTCATATATATGGTAAATAAATAATGTCACCTTTCTTCTTGCTACTATCCATCAACCCCAAGTCCCTCCAAAGTCCATCATCATTCTTCAAGTCCAGTTCCCTTTACCACTAATCTACGCATCAGTGGATCAAGATCTCTTCACACTTTACTTCACCCATCGATTCGAAATAAAAAGGTGTAATTATTGTTAAGTGTTGTAATTAGTGATTTTACTAACCTACTGTGCGTGTGTTAAGACCTTAGATGTTAAAGCGCAAAAATATGAAATCATAACATCGAGTTAAAACAAAATGGCAAAATACCGCGAAATCAAAACTTAAGAATAGCGTTAATCCATTGTGTACGGGCGTCTCTGTGTTAATAAAATGGTCTTGCGTCACCGTAATGAAGGGGTTAAGATGATACTACATTAATGATTCAGGGAGAAAATATAATCTATAAGAAGACAGAAAAATATATAGAAGTGTTCCATCACTAATGTATTTATATGGACTTCAGATCATCCTCACGTCATTCTAACAGCTGAAAATCGTGTTATTCTTGATGTTATAATGTGTTACCATAGACCCTTCAACTTGTGAGGTATTTTCGCGCGTTTTTTTTTTCTTCGTGGAATCCTAAACTTCAGTATCAATAATTAAATATTAACCACAATACATCACTAAATGGAAGTCAGCGATATAGGAACATGTCATTTTCAGATTGTACTACATATAGGAGTTACTTGATATTTTTTGTGTTACGTGAGGTTAAGAAACTTTTTGTTTGTTGAATTTCCATGTGATCAGTTTTTGTCCTGCCCTCGGAAAAGTGTGTACAAGAGAGAGATCTTTTTGGGATACGAGTGAGGCAGGACTAACAGAGGCAAACTAAGATTCGCATCAGTCATCACAATTTGTTTATAAAAGCTAGGTGCTGTGTTCCCGAATAAAGTAGAAATAAGGAGGAATAATTAGTATGAAATAAAAGCAATATTAATGTCAGGAATGTATTACGTGGCTAATGTCAGCTGGGAACAAGCCGTATTTACCCTTGTTGAGATTTACGGTGTTAGAGCCATGTGTGTAATTTGACGATTTTTGGTAGCACATTGAAAACGTCGCTTATACTCCGATCTGTGAAGTTGGATTAAGGAGTGTTGAGTGACCGCTTGGGTATTACCAGATTCTGATGGGTTTGTCGATTAGTCTTGGTGAAATTGCTTAAATATCTATTATTATTATTATTATTATAATTATTATTATTATTATTATTATTATTATTATTATTATTATTATTATTATTATTATTAACCCACGGGAAACATTAGGTCTGAGGTGTTATATTTAGACTCGGTCATCACTCTACCCATGCCAGACACACTTACAAGTTTCGAGACTCACATTATAACTTATTTTATTTATTTACCTTTTATAGAGATACCCGATTAACTAGATATTTAATAAATCTTAATAATTGAGAGTTGTGTGTCGTAAAGGCTAAGAAGAAGTGAACTGTGTACAAAATACCGTATGTCTTCTTTTTTACTTTCTTTGGCTACAGTAAACTCGCTTTGGTTGAGTACTGTAGCTGCTGGTTACTCTTAAAAGCTTCCCACCATAGTATCTCAACCAGGGAGATATTTCAGGATCCTTACCTCTGTATTTACACTTAAGTCTGAATTCTGCACTTTGTATTATTCTGATTTTATGTAATTTATCCTTTATAAGCCTCCAGTAGTTTAAGAATGAAGCAAAAATTTTTTACTATTGGTGTGACATAAAATAATACTCCAAAATACACTGGGATTAAGGCGGTAAATGTCCCGTGGTAAGTGGCTTAGTGTTTCTCTTGGAGCACGCGGTTAAAAAATGTCCCAGGGTAAAAATGACTAAATATCCCCCCTGTTGGGTAGGCGGTAAATACCCCGGGGGTTGAGTGGCTAAGTGCCCCTGGGGTAGGAAAGGAGGCAGGGGGGGTTGTGGGTGACGGATCAGCGACATCCATCAGTGGCCAGGCACGATAATGCTGCCTAATCGAAAAGCTGCAACATGGCGGGTCCCCTCCGAGCCAATAAGCGGGCCTCAGCGAGCATCCACTTCATTAACATAATCTTGGCGCGAGGAGGACCGTACCTCCACTAATTGGGGGATTACTGGTCCTAGAGGAGAGGGGGGCGCCAATCCCACCCACTTTCCTCCTCCTCCTCCCCCATTCCTCCGCCTTCTTCCCCATGAGGTTATGGCGTAGGGGCGAGTCATCCACATCCCCTTCTTCCCCTCCCCCATCCTCTTCCTCCACCCCCTTCTCTCCCTCTCCCCTCCCCCTTCCCCATCCCTCTTCCTTCATCTCTCCGCGTCCCCCATCCCCCCTTTCACCTTCTTCCTCCCCCTTCACCCTTCTTCCTCCCCATCCTTCCTCCTCCTTCCCCCTCCCCTTCACCCTTCTTTCCTCCCCTCACCCCCTTCCTCCTCCTTCACCCCTTCCTCCTCCCCCCTTCACCCTTCCTCCCCCCTTCCCCTTCCTCCTCCCTTCAATTTCTCTCCTCCCCTTTCACCCTTCCTCCTCCCCCTTCACCCTTCCTCCCTGTGATTATACGAGTCAAATTGTATTCCTGGATGTCCTTCTCCCCTTCCTCCATCTGTGTTGATGGAGGGGAAGTGTAGTTGTGCCTCTATTACACCCTCCCTCAATCTGTGGGGAGGGGAAGGGAGGGTAACTTTTCACCCCCTTCTTTATTCTGCCTTTTCTTCTCTCCATCCTCCAGATCGTGTAGAAGGAAGGGAGTATAACCGTTCCTCCCTCCCTTCCTTCCCTCCTTCCTTCCTTCCTTCCTTCCTTCCTTCCTTCCTTCCTTCCTTCCTTCCTTTCCTTCCTTCCTTCCTTCCTTCCTTCCTTCCTTTTCTTCCTTCCTTCCTCTCGGTTCGACTCTTGTTTGGTGTTAGGTTTCTTGTTGTGTACTTCTGTCCCTTTGATGCTCCAATTCCACAAATTCCTTTCTGCATTTCTTTCCTTTATCTCTCTCTCTCACTTGTCACCCATTTTCCTCACTATGACTCATCATCTCCCTTCCCACCTTACCCCCCACATTTCACCCTATACCCCCTCATCCTCACCCTTCACCCTAAACCCCCCTCCTCACCCCTCACCCCTCGCCCCTCACCCCTCACCCGACATCAGATTTGTGAAGGTTTTACACGGGCACTTCCCCAGCCCTGACTCCCCTCGCCTGAGTGAGGGGAACAGATTGATGGAGGGGCGAGGGTCCCTCCTCCTCCTGCCCTCCCTTCCTTCCTCTTCCTCCTCCTCCTCCTCTTCTCTTCCCTCCTCCTACCTTATCCTCCTTGGCATTTCCTCTTCCCCTCCTTCCTCCTAGATTGAAAGGGAGGAAGTAAGATTGAAAGATGGGATTGAAGGAGAGAGATAGAGAGAGACAAAGAGAGTTGTGACGGATCATGTAGAAGGAGGGAGAATGTGGCTTGAGAGAGGGAAGGAGGGAGAGAGGGAAGGAGGGAGAGAGGGAGGGAGGGAGAGTGGCGTTGAAGGTGTAATAACAGCGGTGAGAGGCAGTATGGTAATGAGTGAGAGGGCACCACCACCACCACGTCGTCCTCTCACCTGCTGCCTCTCCCACTCACTTGTTTCTTCCACCTCTCCGTGCCCAACACTCACTCCCTCTCATCCACCCCCTCTCACCACACTCACCCACTTTTTTTTCGTCTTTCCTTCTCTCCAAAGCTTAAAAAGAGAGAGAGAGAGAGAGAGAGAGAGTAAAGTTGAATGTATGGACAGTAAACCATGATAAATAAGGGAAGAGAGCGTGTAGGAATATTGTAAATAAGAAAAAAAAGGTCATTGTTACCTGTCTGATAATTAATTAATGTATAGCCTACGAGGTGTTTGTTATTGTTTGGTTGTCCCTCGTGTTAAGCCTGGTCGGCCCTAAGCCACCTGGACGAGAATTTCTTGAAGATGTAAAAGCTATCGGAAACACAAAAACCACACCCTAATGTTGACGAGCTGCATGTCCCAGTGTCAAGGAATAATCCAAGAAGACCGGACAACTCGCCAACTGCACTGGTTAACCATTATCCCGGAATACGATCTACAAATCGATTAACATCCAGGTCCCCCAATTACTGCTGGGTAGACACAAAAACACATCACTATATATCCCACAAGAGCGAAAAAGTTATTGGCTAGCCTAGGAAACTAATACTTAAAGACCCTGATCGTGTAACCACCTTAATACATTATAACAACAACAACAATTAGAAAGACGATAGTACTAGCAAATATTTCGGCAGTAACAAGAAAAACTACAAAAATTACAACAACAATAATAACAAGTACGGCTGCAACAACAACAACAACAACAACAAGAAATACAACAGCCAAGATTCCAACTACAACAATAACAACAACTACAACACCGAAAACAACAAAAACAACAAACTCATCAACTACAACAACCACAGCAAGAACAACGAAGGCCACACACACACACACACACACACACACACACACACACACACACACACACACACACATACACATATATATTAAAGCCCCGATTATACTCTTGATATACTGTACCTTTAGTATACCCCGCCTCGTCACGTTATACAGGTGTTTGCAGGTGTGTAATCAAGTATACTTTGGCCCAGCCCCGTAATGATGTTATTATGCTTCGAAAACAAAGTAATTATACCTTAATATATTCCTAGCACCTCCTCCGTGTTATGTTGAACCGTTCACTAGTCATTACCTCTCTCTCTCTCTCTCTCTAGCATTCAATTCTCCTTTCCTTCCTCTTTTTTTTCTCCTGCAACCTTTCTCTCCCTCATCTTCGAAACCATCTTTACCCTCATACCACTTTGTCCCCTTTTCCTTATTCCCTTCTCCCCTTACTCCTTTACCTTCCTTGCTCTTCCTTATCCTCTTCCCTCCACTCTCTCCCTCCTCACCCACCTTTCCTCCCATTTTTCTCCTACTTCTTAACCCCCACACACACACACACTTCTCCTCTTCCTCCTTACCCTCTTCCCTTCACGCAATCTCCCTCTTCCTCACTCCCTTTCTCTCCCTTCTCTCCCTCTCCTCCTCTTCCTCACCCTCCTCCCTTCACGCAATCTCCCTCTCCCTCACTCCCTTTCTCTCCCTTCTCTCCCTCTCCTCTTCTTCCTCACCCTCCTCCCTTCACGCAATCTCCCTCTCCCTCACTCTCCCTCCCTCTCTTCCCCTCCCTCTCTCCCCCCAGCACCTGAGCCAGGAAGCTCGGGGGGCTCCAACACCCACCTCAGTAATCCTCACACTAGGCTGGGTCTGGGGCAGGCCGTCGCGCGCCAAATGGAAGATTAGCTCACTTTCCCGCCTCCCCCAGTAGCCCCGGGAGGAGGGTGCTGATGGCCTGGGGGGGAGCCGAAGGGATAATGGGGGGGAGGGAGGGGCCGCATAAGGACAGAGGGTTGGTTTTGAGGGAAGGAAAGAAGGAAGGAGAGAAAGAAAATGGATCGTAGAGGAGGATGATGGGGGTAAGAGTGTATAGAGTAGGAGGAAAGTAGGACGGGATGGTAGTATGGGAAGGAGGAAAAGGCGCTAGAAGAAGGAGGAAAAAGAAGAGGAAGGAGAAGGTACAAGGAACAATAAGGAGGTGAATAAGTGAAGGAATGGTTATAAGGAAGCAGCAGCAGTAGGAAGGAGAGAGGGAAGATTGTGAAGGAGGAGTCGGGGAGAGGAAATTGATGGCGTTAAGGTCTAGGATGAGGGAATAGAGATGGCTGAGTTATTTCCTCGTGGACGGCGGGGGGAAGGAGGAAGAGAGGTGGTGGAATGGCGAGTAGAGGGAGAGAAGAGGGAGAGGAGAAGAGGGAGAGGAGGGGCGGGGGGTGGAGGGAGAGGGAGGGGGTGAGGAGGGGGGGGTTAGTGGGAAGCAAAATGGAGGGAAGAAGTATAGGACAGTAGATTGATAAAGTGAGGAGGAAAGTAGATTAATAAAGAGAGGGAGGACAGTAGATTGTGGGGGGATAGGATTGAGATAGATCGAGGAACAGGGAGTGGGAAAGGGAAGGATGAAAGGGAGAGAGAGGAAAGGGAAGGATGAAAGGGAGAGAGAGGAAAGGGAAGGATGAAAGGGAGAGAGAGGAAAGGGGAGTAGATTGTGGAGGAGGGGAGCGTGGCTAATTGGGAAATAGAGGGAAGGGAGCTTGATAGATTATGGAGGATGGGAAAGTAGTAAAGTAGATGGAGAATGGAGGGAGAGGGGAGAAATGGGTGGAGGGAGGGGGGGGTGGTGGTCATTTGGGGAGTGAGGGGAGAATGGGTGGATTGGGAGTGAGGGAGAAATGGGTGGAGGAGGGGGGGGCAATGGTGAGGGGAGAAATGGGAGGAGGGGGGGTGGTAGCTGGTTGGGGAGTGAGGGGAGAAATGGGTGGAGGGAGGGGGGGGTGGTGGTCATTTGGGGAGTGAGGGGAGAAATGACAGAGAATGGACAGGCTAAAATAAACAGGAAGAGACAGTCGTAGAAAGAATTGGGAATGAAAATACAGTGAGATAAACTTGCGATTAGAAAGAAGTTGGTTAAGTGAAAATTGCACCAAATTGTTTGCTAATGATAGAGACCAAAAACATTAAGAGAATTAAGCAAAAACTGATAATAACGTAAATAAATAAATAAATGAAAGCATAAAATAAATAGACTTAGAATACCACCGATAACATAGTATTTATATATATAAATAACGAAAGAGGAATAGAGACATCAGTATAAATTAATAACTTTCTACAACCCTCAAAAAATACATAATAACAATAATCAAAAACAATAAACATAGAAAGAAAGGGAAATATTACTAATTACTAATATAAGTACCGATTAATTACTAATTACTACTTAAAACATATAATCCAATTCTTTTCGCTGATAAGGAAATAACAAAGCGTAAAATACCCTATTAATATTAAAGTAGTTATCAAGAACGTTTAACTTACAAAAACTCTGTTGCTGAAACGAAAAATAAATACCTGCTAACTTGTTTAATAAAGACAGTAGAGGAAATAAGAGAGGGTTAGTGTACTTAATAAATAGTCTTGGTAAAAAAATTAAATATAGCTTTAAACTCAAACTCCAAAAGAAATGTAATTAGTAAGATATTAGAGAAGAAAAATAGTGATAATAATGGAAATATTTCGATGGTGTGAGAGACAAAAACGAAAGAAAATTTAAATTCAAAAGCAAATTATTTTTTTATGGCAGTAGTCACTTAAGTCGCGGGTTATTATAAACATCTTATAAATACAAATCGAACGCAAATTAATATATTGTTTTTACCTATGGATATAAAACACCACTGATGTATAAGATAAATTGATAAAGACAATACCGTATAATTATCAAAATAAATCAGATCTAATCAATATATAAACTAGTGTATAATAAACAAACAATTGATATATTTATTAAGCTTCTGAATATATATTAAAAAAACCTCAAAGGAAACATTATATACTGTATACATATATGACTATACACAAGCGTCATATACAGACAGACGTTCAAACTTAGTAATACGTTTCAAAACATTACTAAAAATCATCAGTAACTCGTATCACCTTTTATCATACACTAAATTACTCTAACTTCTTAAACCCATCTTAACTCATATAAATTTCTGAAGATATATATACATTTTCCTCTTGTGCTCATGTTTATGTTTTTATACCTAAATAAACACTTCTTCTTTCCTCTATTTTCGTTGTTTTCACTATCTCATTAATAAGGAATAAATATATACTATAGTTTTCTATGTTCTTATATTTCCTGTAACTCAAGAATACAAAATTAATGTGTATCCTATTATCAATATTAATCTACAGTAAATTAAGTTTATATACAGAGAAACATTCATGATATATTTCTCTTTATAATTATCGATGGATTGACTATTTATTTATTAACCTAGACTATGCGCTTCAGAGACCTCAGTTGTTGAAGCGCATCAACGTTGCCCCAGCGGTAGGGGTTCGGCTCCTACAGGTGCCGGCCGTATAGCGGTGGAGTTTATATATTTTGGTCACGTCATTATAGGTATGTGTATGTGTGCGTGTGTGTGTGTGTTAGCATACATAATAAACTAGTATACTGTTTGGGTATTTTTGGTTTTGTTATTACGTATCGAGTGATTTATCTTATCTGTTGGTTTTCCGATAGTACATTATTATTCTAACAATATATACGATAGACGTTTATATTATCAAGTCTTTTTCTATAATATGTATTAATATTAAGCTTAATATTCAGCTGTTTGACCTTTTCGGGTTTTTTTTTTTTCAAATATCGGTACAAAGTAAACCATTCCATTTTTCCACACACTGTCCTCTTAAGTTTATTAATGTGAACGGACAAGACGTGAACACAACTTTAGTGACGTGTGGATGGTACTGGAAATAATCACTTGCAGATTTGTTGTAAAATGTTGATATATTATGTATAGCGCTACTACAGTGTTGGGACAGTCGCTAAGAGATGACTGGGCAAACATTCGGCTGAATAACACAAGAAACCCCAGAAAATATTATCACAAAAAATAATGATAAAAAGTTTAATTTGTCTTCTGGTTACGAGAACTTGATAAGGACTCAAATGTACTAAATAAATGGCTGTTATATAAGATAAATCTCAAATATATAACGTTTACCGATGATATATAAAGGGAATGGCTGATACAAATCATAACCTTGAATAAACTTCTCATAAATGTGTAGAAGATTAACTATACATTATATATTAACTGATATATTAACTGGTGTTATTTAACCGATGACTGTCTTATACACCAAACCCGGACAAAAGTTAATTTTAGACAAAAGACTCGGGGAATGATGACGATAGTGGCAGGTGTTCAGTGATCCTCCGTATGGTGGTTATGAGCGGCCGTATAGCCTTCGAACCAACACAAACTTCACTCTATTTAAAGAATACAACTTCATCCCGGTGACAACCTTGGTAGACCTTCTACTCGTAACATTAGATCATAAAAAGACGGGATGTTCTCAGCATAAACACAAGTACCTGCCCTAGACGCCTCACCATTGGCTAGGACACACTCTAAAATATAAGGCATACGCTGGAACACTTGTTAAACATATCAAACACCTAACACAAATATAACACCTATGGCGAAAATTAGTTGAAGCACAAACACGAGACAACTGAAGCACTTGGGTTGAGCTTCAAGACCTATCATCCTTCTACTTTTTTCTAATTTCCTCACCTTTCTTCTTGCTACTATCAACCAACCCCAAGTGCCTCCAAAGTCCATAATCAAAGTCCAGTTCCCTTTACCACTAATCTACGCATCAGTGGATCAAGATCTCTTCGCACTTTACTTCACCCATCGATTCGATTCGAAGGGGCGATGAGATTTAATTTCTTATAGTTAATGGCTAGTTCAAAGACTTCCCAATTTTATATTGTTGATTGAATTGTCTAGTTGCGCGATTAAAAGACCTTTAGCTATTGAAGCGCAGTAATTACATCATAACAGCAACGTTTAGTGTATTTATTTACGACTAAAAAACGCGCTGAAAGACATTACTGGATGAAGCGCAGTAATGGACTATAACATTATGTAAAAGTTTAGAACCAGAGAAATCATTATTTTCAACGCGGTAATACGATATAATATAGAAAAAAATTAATGGATAATCGCTTGCGTTCTTTTAGTTAATGTCTTAATAGTGGAAATAGACCTTTAGTTCTGTATTACAACATGAAACATATCAATATAGTTAATAAATAAAGTCGAGGGGAACATCTAATCGATACAATCTCTAGTGTTGGCTGGCGATGACAGCTGTTATTATCTTGGTCTCAGTTCGAAAGCGTCACTCATACACCCTTCGTGGCAAAACACAGCTTCCTTCACCCATATGACACCTTAAGTCTAGCAGGGTGACTATCGGGTGAGTGAGCGTGCAGCAGGAGGCTTGGACGCGCTATAGGTTAGTTTTTCTCCTCTTCATCTTCCTTCTCTTCCTCTTCCTCCTACTCCTCTTCCCCCTTTCCTATCTACCATTTTGAGAGCCATTGATTAAAGAAATATTCCCTGTAATCAGTCTACGTTAGCCCCTTGAGTACGATGCCTCCCTTCTATGAGTACGATGTTAATCTCCTTTGCGTACGATGCCAAACCACCCTGAGTACGATGCCAACTCAGCAGTCAACTTGAGTACGATGAATTAAACCGTAGAGTACTGACTTAATCCCCTGAATACGATGTTTTACCCCTTCTGCAGAGGATGACCTATTCTCACGAGGACGTCGACATTATATTCAGGATAAAAGAAAACCTTAGATCTAGTAGATAAACCGCTTGTGTGTGTGTAACTTATACCGCAAATATATAAATTAAACCTTTGATATATGAAAAAAGTTAATTTAGTGACTGAATAATCCGATCATATATAACCAAACGTAAATAAAATAAACCAATAGGAAATAAGTATATGAAATAAACCGCAGATATGCAAAAATAACCGCTTACATATAAAACAAATACAAAATATACCGCAAATATATGAAATAGTTTACTAATAAACCATTATAAACCACTCATATATTACCAAGCCGTTTATATAATAGTTTTAATCTCTATTGTATTAAATCAAACTCTTATTTATTGACAAAATCGCTAATAAATCGCTAACAGTGAAAAAAATCGCTGATGTATCACAAAAACTGCTAGTTAGATGAATGCTAATATATATTAAGCCGCTAAATAGATTGTTAATGTTAAATTAGCCCCTGATATTAAATAAACCGTAACTGTATTAATTGTTTATACATTTCATAAGCCTTTACTATATTAAGTAACCGTCGATATATTAAATAAAACAATATATTAAATAAAACAGTACAGGTAATAGTATTAATAAAACCTAAATATAATAGACCGTTAATATTAAAATACTCGCTAATATATAACTAACCGCTATTAGCAAATTTTGTTAGCAAACTGCTTTAAATTAACCTATGGGCAAATGTTAAATAAACTGCGGATATTAAATAAAACCGCTGATATATTAATAAACCGTAGGTATATTAATTAAAAGGAAATATTCTAAACGACCACAAATAATATAACGCAATATACTAAATGAACCGCTGAGATAACCAAAAAAATATTTAAATAGTGAATGAACTGTTAATTCACTCTACAATGAAGCGTAGATGAAGAACAAACTGTTGATCTAAAAAATAAACCGCTGACAAGTAAAACAAAACCGCTAATATACTGAAAGAAAACCGCACACCGTAAATAGGGCACAGCGGTATAGTATTTATGAGTGTAGTCAGACGAGACGGACAGACAGAGACTAACGACCAGACTGACAGACAATTTAACAGACATGACGGATAGACTGACAGATACAGCTAAGGTTAATACCCCCACCCCCTCACAAATATGGTAACATAATAAACCCACTGTTTTTTTTAGAGTATAAAACTTAATATTAGAGAATTAATTCCTGGTTTACAGCTGAGTGCTGATAAAACGATAAACAACAGGTCAGTGTGTGCCGCCGCTGGTGAGTTACGCCGCTAACATTATTAAAAAATAAGTTAGCTTTAAACTAGGACGCTGATATTACAATACACCAAAAGCCTGATATTAACGGCTCGTATGTAAATTAGATATTTAATATGTGAAAAAATAAAAAATCTAACGTGTGAAATTAATTGCCAGAAAGTCATTTAACGTTCGTATATATATATATATATATATATATATATATATATATATATGTTCCGTAAGCCATCGTTATATATTAATATAAGTAACAAATCTAATTTTCTGTGTAAATGATGCTATCGATATACAGTACAGTATATCGATAAAACATTCAATAGGTCAGGGTACAGTACTCCCTCATCACCACACCTGTCAGGTTATGAACTAAGTGCGTTAAGTCAGGTTGTTTAGCAAGTTTATTTAGTGTATTAAGTCAGAAATAAAATAAGTATATTAAGTCAATATATTAAGTCATGTTAAGTTACTGTGTCAGGTGTAGTTATCGCAATTAAGCCAAATACAGTAGAACACTAAAGTTATTTCCCTTATTATTTAAACACCATCTTCAGTCCTCTCCTTCATTCTTTGTAACGAATTTACCATATATCTTACACCTCTATCCACAAACAAGCAACATTCAAACAATTCTTTTATTTCTAGGCAAACATCTACCATTTATTACTGAACTCAATTGATTATTTAGTATTATTATTTTAAACATGGCGGACTAGATTACGGAAGGTTAGATATGATTTACCTATTAGTTAGTTGGTAAAACAGTAGAGGTTCCTTGTGTGTGTATTACCTCCCAGAGTAAAAAAAAAAAGGAAAAAAGACTTAGTGTTTTGCTTGTATTAGTTAGAATATTAGGTCAGTGTATTAGTCAGGGTATTTAAACTTGGTCTAGAGTTTGTGGTTCGAAGCGACTGAAGTTTTTAATCTCTTCTACTAATCTTTACATTTTTTTTCCTACATTATTCTTAATTTCTTTATGTACTCACTTATCACCTTTCCAAGATCCTAATTAGACGTCAGAAGAGCGAGCAGATGCCGAGAGTCGCGAGTTAAGGTGGTTTTTGCAAACCGTTTTGATACAGGAGTGTTTTGTGAGCCACCTTGACGCAATGAAGGAGGGGGTGTTTGAGGACATTCTCCTCCTCTTTCGTCACCCCCCTCTCTCTCTCTCCCGTCACCCCCTTTCACCGCACTCCTCCCCCGCCTCTCCTTCTGAGCAGAACACCCATCACTTACTCCATTCATCCATCTCCTCCCCTTCCTGTCCTCCTCCTCCCTTTCTCCAAATCATGGGTCATCACCCCTTTCATTAAGCCAAATATACCTCCTGCCTGTCATGGGGGAATATAACCTACCCACTAAATATAAGCATGCAATATCCTCTATATTCTTACGTTTATAGGTTGTCAACTCTCCCCCATTTAGTAAAACCTCTCCTTCCATGGGCTATCCCCATCTCTCCTGGATTACCCACGTCAAGGGGCTCGTCAATAGTATGTTGTTGGTTTGGGTCAATTAAACCAGGATTTGAGCGTTGGTCTCCGATTTGTCGAGTCGGCCAGTCTTGTCCTCCCGGTCCTCTGAGATGTGTACCAGATGATGCTACCTCCCGGTGTGTACTGGTACGTCTCGTGTACTGGTGCGTCTTGTGTACTGGTGCGCCTTTTATACCGGTGTTCTTTGTTTAATGGTGTGTACTAGGGTGTATCTTGTGTATTGGTGTATCTTGTGTACTGGTGTCCTGAGTACTGGTGTGTCCTGAGTACTGGTGTGTCCTGAGTACTGGTGTGTCCTGAGTACTGGTGTGTCCTGAGTACTGGTGTGTCCTGAGTACTGGTGTGTCCTGAGTACTGGTGTCTTGTGTACTGGTATATTTTGTTTACTGGCGAGTACTAGAGTGTCTTGTTAACTGGTGGGCAGCACCGCGTGTACTGGTTGGCGGTACCTCGTGTACTGGTGGGCGGTACCTCGTGTACTGGTGGGCGGTACCTCGTGTACTGGTGGGCGGTACCTCGTGTACTGGTGAGTCACTTTATGTACTGGTGGGCGGCACCGTGTGTACTGGTGGGCGGCACCGTGTGTACTGGTGGGCGGCACCGTGTGTACTGGTGGGCGGCACCGTGTGTACTGGTGGGCGGCACCTCGTATACTGTTGGTCGACAGTTTGTGTAATGGCGGGTGGCAGCTTATATACTGTTGGGCGGCACCTTGAATACAGATGGACAGGACCTTATGTATTGGATGGGCGGCACCTTTTGTACTGGTGGGCGGCATCTTTTTGCGTACTGGCGGGCGGCACACACCGGTGGTCGGCTAAGAGGTCCACCGCTTTGGGTCAGCGCTTACTAAAACCAAATTAATATCCAGCACCAAACGCCTGTAACTACCGCACAAGTGCCTTATTGACCGTAATAATCCAGGTTCTTAATAACATCAATTGTCAATAAAATAATTTTGGGGGGTCGTCCAAGTGTTTATTTATCAGGTTAATTATTTTTTGTTTACCTGGTCTCATAGTTGTGAGTGTGGGGAGGTGCGTGGCGGGTGTGTCCTCCTGCTCCTCACCTCAGCCAGGTGACGGCCGCTGACGCACTGCCATAATCACATTCACTGAAACACAATCATTAAACACACAACATCAATACGGCGGCACGCGAGCCACCACGCCGCGCTCTCTCGCCGCTACAACTCCCGCCCAATCAAAATCGACTTCAGATCAAATCCGCTATTTTTATTTATGCCACGAGACTGCACTATTGATTTCCACTCTGTAACACTGGCACCATGCAACAGCACCACTCACACAGCGACGGTGCCACAACACAGCACCACAGCAATACCGGGGAGGTCCCGGCCACTGGGTTACAAAAGGTCTTGCTTAAGGAAATCGCGCGCGAGAGGCCCGGGTTGATGAAGCTGTGAGTGCCGCCATGACAGTTGGGGGAGGGAATCACATGGTTGCCGAGTGTTGCTGCAAAGTCCTCGTGTTTGTATTTTCAGCGCGGCAGACCTACCAGGTAATATTTCACAAATTATCTTCAAGTATAAATTTTCGTATGCAATCTTAACTACACACTGTAATATATAGTTACGGGCTCGATGGATTACAAAAAGCTCCACTAGTTGAGAATATCGACGAAGCTTGGCACGAGGCGGAGCTAGGGTGAGGGGGCGTGAGACGTGAGTGACAGCGGCGGCGGGGGAAGTGGAGGGAGCGGGAAGGTGGGCGGGGTCTTGGGCGTAACACCTCCACTTATTTACTTGGTTTTTTATGTTCTAACGATTAGCAGACTTGAGCAGGGGAGGGGGAGAGGGAGGGGGAGAGGGAGGGGGAGAGATATACCCTTTTTAATCCCCCGGCTAATTCAATTTTGGTGTGTGGTGGTAATATGGACACATCACTGAAGTATTACCCACAGTATCACCATCTTGGTCGACCTCTCCTCCTTCTATTAGTAAATCTCTTGACTTATACCAACAATTTCACCATAGAGGAAATAACAGATTTATCGGATACGTTCGCTAGTTTTTTTTTTTACTGTATAAATTAAGATGTTTTCTGTTGTTGATGTTGTAGTGAAGATACAGTTTCTATACCAAATAAAGATGATGTTATGAAAGTACAAAATACACTGAAACTAATACAAATTTTATGTAAAATATCATGTACAGAGAAAGAGCTGTGTGTGTGTGTTTGTGTGAATCCCTTTATCCTGTTAGATTAAGATCATAACTAATATGGATCTTGATATGTGTTATGTTATTCCTTATATTTTATTTTGCCAGTGAGGGTTGTGTAGGGATGAAGGTGAGTGGGGGGTGAGGGGTGAGTGTGGATGAGGGGTGAGTGTGGATGAAGGGTGAGTGTGATGGGGGGTGAGGTGAGTGTGGATGAGGGTGAGGTGAGTATGGATGAGGGGTGAGTGTGGATGAGGGGGGTGAGGGGTGAGTATGGATGAGGGGGGTGAGTTAGTGTGAGGGGGGCAAGGGGCGGCCAGGTAAGACAGCAACATTAGCATATCTGGAGGTGAACAATGAGTTGCTGTAGAATTACTCGCCTTGTGTCAGGTGAAGAAGCAGGAGGGCGGTGTTGGTGGTCGGCACACAGCGCTGGCCCACACCACTTCCATTTCCCCCCACGCGCGGTAAAACTGTCTTGCGGTCACCAGCTTAATCTTGTGGTTGGCTCCGCCCATGGGCGTCACCCTCAACCTCCACCAATCAGCGGCCGAGACTGACGAGGCAATCTCCTCTTGTTATGGGGGGTTGACACAATCATAATGGGTCGTCATCACAATGTTTCGTTCGTTTCATTTCTAATAGTCCCGTAGATGAAGACGATGATATAACAGTGAATGGACTGATGTGGAAATAGATTAAGACGATAATAACACTTATATACACCATATTCACGCTTATGACCACTTTTTTCACAATAACAAATCCCCGCACTCAAAGAAAAACACGAACGCTCAAAATCAAAACGCACTGGGCGGAGAAGGTGGGTGAACGATAACCGGGGACTCAGCCTTCAATAATATTCTCTGGCTGCACACAATGAGCAAATAATATTTCAAAGGCGCGAGGGAGACCGCCCTGCCTATCTGGTAGCATCTGTACCTCTCCTGACGACGCCGAGATTACCACGACCACATCATCTTTTAACATTTTAACATGGCCCCCTCCCTTCATATATTATCGCTAACACTAACCGGATTTATTGCCAATGGCATACATATTACTTCATCAGTGACTTGGCTTGTAGCTCTCTGATGGATGGCCTCTGGCGCCCCCCTGATAGAGTTGTGACAAGACTATGGGTGAGTGCTGGAGAAGGAGTGAGGGAAGAAGAGTGGAGGAGGAGTGAGAGAACAGGATAGAGAGGAGGAGGATGGGGAGTGTGAAGGAAGAGGGGTGGAGGAGAAGGAAGGAGGGAAGAGGTGAAGGAAGACAAATGATGGAAGGAGAGATGGAGAAGGAGGAGTAGGGAGATTAATGGAATGGGAAGGAGGAGGATGGTGATTGAGAGAAGGATGAGAAGATGTGGAGATAGGATGAGTGAGCGAAAGAGGAGGTTTAGGTGAGAAGAAGCAGCAGCAGTAGGGGGAGGAGTGAGGGATAGAGAGGTGAAGGAGGAGGGTAGAAGGAAGTGTGAGGGTAGGAGTGAATGAAGGAGACGAGTGAGGGAGGGAGGAAGGGCAGAAAAAGGAGTAGGTGGAAGAGGGGGAGGTGCGTGGGGAGGAGAGTGTGTAGGGGGGATAGGGTGTAGTGGGGAGGAGAGTGTGTAGGGGGTATAGGGTGTAGTGGGGAGGAGGGGGTGAGTATAGTGGGATGGAAATGGAGGAGGGTCATGGATCACGGGAATGGACCGACAGATGAACCAAGTCGGGTGGACCAGGAGGGATGAACCAAGTCGGTGGACCAGGAGGATGATCCAAGTCAGGTGGACCAGGAGGGATGAACCAAGTCGGGTGGACCAGGAGGGATGAACCAAGTCGGGTGGACCAGGAGGGGTGGACCAAGTCGGGTGGACCAGGAGGGGTGGACCACAGTGTACCGACAGATCGAAGAGGCAAAGGGAAGGAGTTCCTTGGGAAGTGGACCGATAGATGGAAGAGGAAGAAGGGTGAACCAGGGTGGACCAAGAGGAGTGGACCAAGACACAACAACGGCGAGTGACCCGACAATGTTATCAGATGTAGGTTGAAGGTTGAGAAGGTCTCCCCTCCTTTCTTCCCTCCTCTTCCCTTCCCTCTCCTCCCCTCATTTTCCTTCCCCTCCTTTCCCTCATTTCCCCTTCTCTCTTCCTCTTACACCAAACTTACACTAAACCTAACCAAATTTAAACCAAACCCAATTTAACCTAACCTACTTCCTATCCCCCTCAAGGTAAAATAACCCGGGGTGCCTAATCTTCAGATGATCAGAGGGGACCCCCCCCCCCATACAAACTTACCTAACAACACGAGTAAAATAATTTAAATATGGCGTCAAAATACTACTCTGACTGTAACCGAAACTAGATGTTGTTCTTTCATGCCTGAGTTTAGACGGAGCATATTATCACCCCCTCCCCCCACCCACCCAGTGACTGACATGATGACCTGCCTGCCGGAGGAGGAACTTCTGGAAAGACAATCATCAACCTCTCTGTTTACCTCTACTGATGTTGTTGTTTACATTGCGCTCTTATAAATTCCACTGAAGTCTTTAAGGATCTTTATGAATACTTAGAAACTGTTGCTGTATGATTCTCGTAACTATGAAAATGAGTAGTTAAGAAATGTATACAGTGATCGAAGAGTCTCTGTGCACTTACAAAAAATTAGCAGTAGAGTTAGTTTCTTGTTTTACTTACATTTTTATAAGTAGATGAAGGTTAGATAATAGTATTTTAATTAATGGTTATACTTGTACATCTCTAATAAATATATATATAGTTGTTTCTTGATTTAACTACATAGTTATAGGGAAAACAAAGGTGAATAACTATATGGTTTAATTAGTATAGATGCGCAGGGAATTTTCCATCACCTTGTATAACGAAAAGAATAAAAGGCTTGGTGTAGTGTAGTGTAGTGTAGTGTAGTGTAGTGTAGTGTGGTGTGGTGTAGTGTAGTGTAGTGTAGTGTGGTGTAGTGTAGTGTAGTGTAGTGTAGTGTGATGTAGTGTAGTGTAGTGTGGTGTAGTGTAGTGTGATGTAGTATAGTGTAGTGTAGTGTAGTGTGGTGTAGTGTAGTGTGATGTAGTATAGTGTAGTGTAGTGTAGTGTGGTGTCGTGTAGTGTAGTGTGGTGTAGTGTGGCGGTGTAAGTGGAGAAGAGAGAGAGAGAGAGATGGATAAGTGTAGCTTTAGCAGTCCTTGAGACCCGGAGATAACACACTGACACCCTGGTAATGGAGGAGAGAGAGGGAGAAACACCCCGGGGATATAGAGAGGAACACCAGCATGGCACTCTCCTCCCCCTCACCCCACTCTCCTCCCCCTCACCCCACTCTCCTCCCCCTCACCCCACTCTCCTCCCCCTCACCCCACCTCCTCCCTCACCCCACCTCCTGGGTCCTCACCCCACTCTCTCCCCACCCCACTCCTGGCTCCCTCACCCCACCTCCCTCCCTTCACCCCACTCTCCTCCTCCTCACCCCACTCCTCCTCCTCCCTCACCCCACCTCCCCCTCACCCCACCCTCCTCCTCCCTCACCCCACTCCTCCTCCCCCCTCACCCCACCTCCCTCCCCCCCCACCCCACCTCCCTCCCCCCCACCCACTCTCCTCCTTCCACCCCACTCTCCTCCTCCTCACCCCACTCTCCTCCTCCCCTCACCCCACCTCCCTCCTCCTCACCCCACTCTCCTCCCCCTCACCCCACTCTCCTCCTCCCCCACCCCACTCTGCTCTCCTTCATCCCACTCTCTCCCTCACCCCCACTCTCCTCCCCCCTCACCCCACCTCCCTCTCCTTCCATCCCACTCTCCTCCCCCCACCCCACTCCCTCCTCCTCCCCTCACCCCACTCCTCCTCCCCCCTCACCCCACTCTCCCTCATCCCACTCTGCTCTCCTTCATCCCACTCTCTCTCCCTCACCCCCACTCTCCTCCCCCCTTCACCCCACTCTCCTCTCCTTCATCCCACTCTCCTCCCCCTTCACCCCACTCTCCTCACCCCACCTCCTGGTCCTCACCCCACCTCCTCTCCCTCACCCCACTCCTGCTCTCCTTCATCCCACTCTCCCTCTCCCTCACCCCACTCTCCTCCCTCTCACCCCACCTCCCTCTCCTTCATCCCACTCTCCTCCCCCTCACCCCACCTCCTCCTCACCCCACCTCCTCCCCTCACCCCACTCCCTCCTCCCCTCACCCCACTCTCCTCCTCCTCACCCCTCTCCTCCCCCTCACCCCACTCTCCTCCCCCTCACCCCACTCTCCCTCCAGAAAATATCCTCTTACATATCTAAGCCGTGAAGATAATAATTAACATGACATATAAACACTATAATATATGGAAGGACAAATCTTAATATCTTCTCTCGTCAATTGGCCTGATATAAAAAAAACCCCAGAGTATTATAATAAAAAAACAGAGGAAATCGACATCTTGTTTTGATTGTGTTGAAGATTTGATATAATTGTTTTCTTGTGTGTTGCGGAGACCAAAGTGACCGATTGAGGATGAGGGAGGAGATGGATGGAACTTGAAGGATATGGAAATATTTTGCTAGTTTCTTTCTCTTCCATTTTACGTGAGGGAAAGGTGTTTGTGTGTGTATGTGTGTGTGTGTGTGTGGTGAGCGGCTGTGTGTGTGTTTGTGGTGGACGGCTGTGTGTGTGTATGTAGTGGGATGGGCAACGGGGTGTGTGGCCGCATTCGTGGACAAGAACGATTCATGGCCGCACAAAACCCCCACCCCAGATGCCTCCATAATAAAGACGCGCTTGAAAAAAGAGACACTGGTGATGTGACTGTGTGTGTGTATGTGTGTGTGTGTGTGTGTGTGTGTGTGTGTGTGTGTGTGTGTTGGGGGATCATCACCATCTCCGTTAGTAGGACCTCACCACGGCCTGGCCGATCAAACCCTTCACAAGTTTTTAATCCACGAACCTCCTTATCACTTACAACCTCTCTGGATTAGTTTGACTCAGGGACGACGTTAGTTAAAGCCCTGTTGATGGAAGTTGAGGGGACTTGAGGAGAAGCGGGTATAGAGAACGGTGGGTGGTTTGGTGGAGTGGGTGTGGAGATTGAAGTGGGCGATCAGAGGCTGTATGGGGGTCGGGTACAGAGGCAGGGGTGATAGTCGAGGAGTTTGTGGCTTTTTCTCCTTTGTTGGTCGGAAATGAACGAGGGAGGGTGAAGAGAGATGAGAGTGACAGAAAGGGGTGACGAGAGGGAGTAAGTGATAGGAGGGGGAGAGAGATGTGAAGTAACTGGAAAAGGGGGAGGTGTGTATTAGTGAGTGAGGGCATAGGGATTCAGGGTGGTCTCGCTTGAGTGGAGGGGGCGAGGGAGAGGGGAGGCAGGGCTGAGGCAGGAGTGAAGAAGGAGAGAGAGGAAGGGAAAGAAACAGATTTTAACCATCGGGGCTCGACAGGGGGAATATTGATAGTATAAACTAACCGTTGTCCTGGGAGCCAATCGTTGAGGTTAAATAGCCCTTAACAGAGACATAACTGCGATCCCCCTCCCCATCTCCCCCCAATCCCCTCCCCCCTCCCCTCCTCCTCATTATTACGATGACGTTACCCGGGCCATCATTTATGGGTGCTTAAGTAAACATTGTATAGAACTAGAGGATGAAAGGTTCTTAACTCTAACCCACCGACAGCCATTTCATTAAGGCGTATCGTTTCCCTAAGTTAATTGAGACGATGATTAGTTGTCAAGAGGTTAATGGACTTGTGAATATTATGATGACTTTAATTTTACAGCAGTTAGAAGTGAAGTGGAGGCCATTTGAAAAAAAGTTGATGGTGGTGGTGATGGTGGTGGTATTGTTGGTGGTGGTATTGTTTGTTGTTGGTGGTGGTGATGGTGGTGGTATTGGTGGTGGTGGTGGTGGTGATGGTGGTGGTATTGGTGGTGGTGGTGGTGGTGGTGGTGTGGTGATGATGATGATGTTATTGTTGTTGTTGTTGTTGTAGTTTGCTTTGTTTCAGCTGTTTTTGGGGAGTAACTATATCAACATCGATTTAAGTCTTTAGATGAATGAAAATATGATTGAGTACTTAACCCAGCTAAGATTATAACCACAAACTCTTAGGTTAGGTTAGATTAGGTTAGTGTGAGGTTAGGTTAGGTTAGATTAGGTTAGTTAGGTACGTTAGATTAGGTTAAGCAAGGTTAGGTTAGGTTACCCTTCTGAACTCTTGTGGAGGTATAAATTTGGTGATTAACTGCAGTAGGTAGGAACCAACATTACCACCAAGGGCTGAGGACCTACCTGAAGAAGCTGTGTGGTAGGAGGCAGATGAATGAGTCAAGTAGGGGGGAGGGGAGGGGAAGGGAGGGGAGGAAGTAACCATAAGGGGGACAAATGCTCCCTCTCCTTCCCTTTCCTTCCCTCTCTCCCTTCTCTCTTCCTCTTCCTCCTGTTCCTTTTTCTACTTCCAAATCCTCCTCCTTCCTCCTCCCCTGCTTCTTCTTCTTCTTCACTTGTCTTCCTCTCTCTTCCCCTTCTCTTCTTTTTACTCCTCATCCTCCCCCTTTTATTCATTCCTTCTCCATTTCCCCTCATCATCCTCCAAATCCTCCCTCTCTCCCATCCCTCCCATCCCTCCTCCTCCCTCTCTACCATCCCTCCCATCCCTCCTCCTCCCTCTCTACCATCCCTCCCATCCCTCCTCCTCCCTCTCTACCATCCCTCCTCCTCCTCAAGTAAATCAACATGTCTTCTCTCCGTCTCACATGACAGAAAAACAGTCTTTCAACATATTAGTCTCAGATAACAACATACCTTCACTCGAGTGTACCCGTGACCCCTGCTGGTAGAGTCTCAGTGGATAGTCGGCTCCATTTTTACCTCCGTGTTTTTGTGTGGGTAAGATGGTAGAGTATTCACCTTCACGTAGACATTTGGGAGAACTGAACGTAAGAAAGTTTGTGATTGTGTGAAACTGATGAGAATAAATCTTTGTGACGGAACTTAAATGAGTTAATGATAATGATAATAATAATGATAATAATAATAATAATAATAATAATAATAATAATAATAATAATAATAATAATAATAATAATAATAATAATAATAATAATTTAATAGTAATAATAATAATAATAATAACAATACTAATAATGATAATAGTAGTATTAATAATAGAAATAAAAATAATAACAGTAAACCACATTTCTAGTAAACAAACAAGAAAATAGGAAAACCTGCCTTATTTGCCCTCTCTCTCTCTCTCTCTCTCTCTCTCCTCTAACACGTATTAAGTTAATTAGCTTGTAATGAGGACTGCCGCGAATATTTTCAATTGTAGGAAAGTAGGAAAGTGTCATTCAGGGTTTACTTATTTACTTAAAAATATCCTTAAGTGAGAAGGAAAGTATGAAAACAATTTAAATTGACTAAGAACACAAATACTTACAAACACACACACACACACACTGACAACATACACCACACACACACACACACACACACACACACACCATCCCATCTATTGTTAAAATAATAAACAACTCCTGATTTATGTACTGCACAGCCCTGTAAATGTATTCAATGCATATTATATCATTATGTCTAAATCAAATGTAAGTCTGTATATTTTCAGCCACCGGCTGCAACTCTATTAATAAACCGTTTATTATTATTATTATTATTATTATTATTATTATTATTACACACACACACACACACACACACACACACACACACTGACAACATACACCACACACCTGGTATTGTGTTTGTTTAAGGTTCCTGCCTCTAATGGTGTCATTCTAAGGTCATTAGCGGGTCATGGTGGTGTCAGATGGTGTCAGGCAATAATAAAGGTGTCCCTTCAAGGTCATTAAAGATCAGGGTGGTTTCAGGCAGTCATACTGGTGTCACTTCAAGGTCATCAAGTGTCAGGTGGTGTCAGGCAGTCATAAAGGAACCACTTCAAGGTCATCATGTGTCAGGGTGATGTCAGGTGGTGTCAGGCAGTCATAAAGGAACCACTTCAAGGTCACAGAAAGGGCAGGTCAGGTCAGACAGTGCCTCAAGAAACGACGGCATCTCCTCAGTGTTCTTTGCCCGATTAACTAGACAATAAAACGCTGGGCGGATGGGTCGTAACCACATTATCACCGGGAACTGTCGACTTAATCACCCAACTACCCAATTTAAACAATCAAGTTGTTAGGTGGCCGTGATGACGAATGGCCCTCGGTGCCTGTGTCTCGTTGCTTGTTTGTCACTTCTTAAAGGTAGTTCGCCTTTTAACTTGCTGGACCATATCTTACCTGGTGTTATTGTGAGCTTGTTTGTCTGGTAGGTAGTGGTTGTGGTTGTTGAGGCTGGATGGTTGTTGCGGTTGTGGTTGTTGTGATTGTTGTTGCGTGTCAGGTGATGTTATTTAGTAATGAGAATTAGTTACCGTATCAATATATGCATTATAGAATCACCTGAAGTTTAGCCACCCCCGTCTTATATATATCTGAGGATAAAAATACCCTAATGCTACCTGGAGGTGTTAGGTTAGGTTAGGTTGGGTTAGGTTAGGTTAGGTTAGGTTAGGTTTAATATAGTTCCAGACTCCGAATTCACATCTAAGATAAATTATTTCCTCACATCTCTCTCTCTCTCTCTCTCTCTCTCTCTCTCTCTCTCTCTCTCTCTCTCTCTCTCGTGTTTGCCTTACATTATTCATCATCTCTCCTGCATCAGTTGCTCTTGCACTATAGCCAGGTCCTCACCAGCATCTTGACGCCTCTAAACACTTCATGTACTTAGGTGTTTTTTCTTTAGTGTTCTGGTAAACAATATACAAAGGAATTAATTACGTCCATCCTTCAGATTTATTCTAGATGGGCTACAGATATTTGTTACGCCCTCTTAGGCCTCTTAACGTAACGTAACATAACCTAACATAACGTAACGTAACGTAACGCAACTTGACGTAATGTAACCTAACGTAACCAAAAGTAACCTCAGAAAAGCTAACCTAACCTAACCTATAACGTAAGCTAATCAAACAACGCTATTCTAACCAAATCTAACCTAACTTAACTTAACTTAAACTAACCTAGCCCAGGTCAACCTAATCTAACCTGTTACCTTATCTAACAGATGAGGTAATTTTGGCTAGTTCGTGAATGGGTTCCTAATCTAACCTAGGTTAGGTTGGGTTAAGTTAGGTTAGGTTGGGTTGGGTTATGTTAGGTTGTGTTCGCTTAAGGTAGGTTAGGAGTCCATTTCACAAACTAAGCGTCATACATACATACATACATACATACATACATACATACATACATACATACATATATACATACACACACACCTATACCCGCGCCAGATTTACTAAGGTGGAGAGAGAGACAGAGAGAGAGAGCGATAATGCGATAATGAAGGAGAGGATGTATAATAATGTATAAGAGAGAGAGAGAGAGAGAGAGAGAGAGAGAGAGTCACTCCTCTCACCCTACATCACAGTGTAGTCTCCTCCTCCTCCTCTCACCAGGGTAAGTCTTGCCTGCCTTAAGTTAATGCAGTCTGATACAGTCAATAATACCTCCCACCTGCCAGCACTCCTCGGGGTATACCTGTGTTCTCGTGAAGGTGATGTTAGTCTCTCTCTCAACAGTGCACCTTCCCCTGCTACCCAGCGCGGGCTCTTCCCACGAACAGATATGGCCACTTTCCAAAATGTACCTCGCTCAGAAAATCGTGAAAATTGGAGAAGGGGAAACTTGCATCAGCTACTTGGCGATTCCTCCCTCGCCCTTTATGAGCTCTGATAAAAAGTTTGGAAATTATATTTTGGTCTCGCGCGAATTTTTACCAGTCCAAATTTTAACGTCGGGGAAAATGCAGTCGCTTTTGAATACCATTATGCTAATCGTTCACAAATTACACTTGCCACGAGATTGAGGCAGCCATCTGGCGGCCTCTGAGGCGGCCAACAGCGAGGGAAAAAACTCCCAAATAGCGGCCAAAATTCGCCCACCAAAAATTTGTGAGAACATCTCCTTTTCCCCGCTATCATTCCAGTTATTTTCTTGAGCACGGAGGAAGCTGCCCCTCCCGATCTTGGCTCACCAAGATTTTCACAAGTTTTTGGTTCTTTCCACGTCTCATCGAGTCTCCAGAACGCCGATCGATGGAATCCCGGTCGTTGTGTAGGCGAGGAGCGTTTGTCAGCCATCTTTATAGCGCGCGGCCCTGACAACAACGGGACCAAAACATCCAGACGACAGCAGATCCAGTATTACCGTCTTGGACAGCGTTCCAGGACCCTCGGGTAGTCCGGGAGCTCTGGTAAACGGTCTTAGGAGATGTCCCACTCGTTGGCTTGATAATATGCTAACATATGCAGAATTCCGCCAGCAAAATTGGCCTCTCTCCAGCCCCGCTCCGGCCGGGCTGGTATCAGGGAGCCGGAATATAAACCTCCAGTAACGAGCCGTATCAAAAATGTATCATGGCCCGAATTTAATTTTGTATGTTGATGCCGCGACCTAAGAGCACTTGAGCGGAGATAATAATTTAGTGGGTGCCATAATATTTAGTTAAGTTTGCCAGGAAATTTGTTTGGAAAAAATGACGTCGTAGTGAAGAAAGAAGAAGAGTTTAGTGCGGAGATTTAACCATGCTGGTGTGATATTTAACGGGGTTTATCATGCTCTTGCTCCTACACCAAGTTGTTGACTTGGCCGGAAGAACAAGTTTTAAGAAAAGCTGCCGAGTGTTAACTTTGTCATAATGTTTATGAACCTTAACATGCAAATGACTGGAAAATGTCTGAATAAGTGAGAGAGTAAATGTCTGAACATAATAGAGTCCTTTAGAGGCTACTGGGTGTGTGGCAGTACAGACACGGACGCCCCTCTCAACACTCATCTCTAACCAGATAATTAAACCAAAACCAAAACACACTATAAAATACACAAATAAACAATGATAATTATCTTTGTTTTTTAACGTCTTGAATTTATTAAAAGTAAGTCAGTGAGGAATTTGTTATAAGTACATATTTATACAAGATTCATATTCTCAAACATTACAAAGGATTTACATATTGAACTCCTCGTGATAGTTATCTCTCTTGGTATCCCACCTCATTTATTATCGTTCTCTGTTTCATCTGTATCTCTTCTTCACTTGGTATTATCTTGTTTATTCTTTTATTCGTTAGTTTCTCTTCCATCCCCGTCAGTGAGCCACAACAGCTGGTGGTGGTGGTCATGTGGTTCTCTCTCTCTCTCTCTCTCTCTCTCTGTATCCTCTATTTCCTCCTTTTCCTCTTCCTCCTCCTCTCCCTCCTCCTCTTTCTGTCCTGCTCTCTTCCTCCACACCACCACATAGCCCCTCTCCCCTCCTCCCCCTCCTCCTCCTCCTCCTCTTTCCTCCTTCTTCACCACCACTACAGTACCACGGCTCTTCTCTCCTCTTCCTCCTCCTCTCCCCCACCTCTTCCTCCACCTCTTCCTCCACCTACACCATACTACCACTTTCTACCTTTCCTCTCCCCTCTCCTCCTCCTTCCCACCCTCCCCTTCTTCCCCTCACCCTTCCCCCCCACCCCTTCTCTCCCCCCTCCACGAGCCTCCAGTGAGTCTTATCAAGTCATTGTGTAGTTCGCTCGAGTGTAATGAAGGACTTTACTCTTAGCTTCATCGTTATTACCCTCTTTATCACTTATTTCTTCTCTTCTCCCGTGTTTATTGCTCTTCCGCCACTCACTCCACGTTTCTCCGGTCTTTCACGTTTATCCTTATTCCTCTGTTATTATTGTCTCTGTCTCTTGTGGTGTTTTATTATGTTTATCTGTTTTTCGATTTTTAGTTGTTATTATTGTTGTTGTTGTCATTATTATTAGTAGTAGTATTATCATTTATTCATTATTTGTGTTTACTTTATCACTGTTTATAATGGCAGCACACCGCCTTTAATTATCGTCTGTTTCTTTATTCTTCCTCTTTTATCCAATTCTTCTTACCACACAATTACCGAAACCCAACACTTCCTCACTTCACAACCATCCACAGTGTTTCATATTCTTTCGTCTGTGTTCTCTCGTCTCTTGGTGTATCTGAGACTGAACGATGTTTTATGGTAATGATCGAAGGGGAGATAATGTGTGGTAGATGATAGACCGCCACTGTAGGCAGTAGATAAGCGTTCGTTCGGCAGGCGTAGCTTCCAGGCGCTGGTGACTGCCGGTGGTGGCTCTGGTTTTAACGGTACTGCCACATCTAACAACCTCGTTTTGTAACCACTTGATTCCTTAACTACCTCGCTAGTTTTCTCCCCAACCTTAACAACCTCTTAACTACCCTAACAACCCCTTAACGACCTCTAGCAACCTCTTCTCCACTTAACAACCTCTTACCTACCCAAACAACCTCTTAACGACCTCTAACAACCTCTTATCCACCTAACAACCTCTAAACTACCCAAACAACCCCTTAACTACCCAAACTACCTTTTAAAAACCCTAACAACCTCTTTACTACCCTAACAACCATTCCCCTCCCCCAACACCCTTTTAACAACCTCATTCGCTCCCCCGCCTCTAACAACTCCTTAACTACCGCCGCCATCGTTCCGTTCCCTCCCCTCGGGTTAGGCCTAGCCAGTCTGACGCCTCATTGGTCAATGTTCTCGGCTGTTGGTTCATTACGAGGCAATTACTGGTAATAGAGTTGCTGCTATCTCAAACACGGAGGGAGAGTGAGGGGGCGAGTGAGGGGGGGAGACAGGGGAGGAGGGGCAAGGAAGGAACAAAGGGTTGAGGCGGAAGAGAAGACACCCATTCTCACAAAAAATATTCCCTCCCATTGACCCATACCTTCCTGATTCTCCTCCCTCCTTTCCCGTCTCTATCTCTCACACTTCCTTCCTTCCCCTTCTTCCTTCCTTCCTTCTTTCCTTCCTCCCTCCTCCTTCCTCCTCCTCTCCCCTATCTCTACCTCCTTCCCTTCCCTTCCTTTTCCTTCCTCCTCCTTCCCTCCCTCCTTCCAGCCCTATCTCACTTCCTTCCTTCCTTCCTTCCTTCCTTCCTTCCTTCCTTCCTTCACTCCCTACCTTCCTTATCCCTCCTTCCCCTAACTTCCCTCTACTCCCCCTATATCCTTCTCCCCAGACCTCTCCTCTCGAGCCTCCGTCTTCACCCCCACCTCCCCTCCCCTTTACTCTCCCCCTTAAGGCCTGAGGGGTATCTAGGGTACCCTCAGAACATGCCGCCCAGCACTCCCCTCTGTCTCACTTGACGCAAGGCACGAGGACAACATTACTTAACTGAGGGGAAAGGGGGAGAAGGGGAGGGGAGGGAAGGGGAAAGGGAGAGAAGGGGAGGGGAGGGAAGGGGAAAGGGATTAATAGGTGGTATGGATGAGAGGGAGATAATAAAGTGAAGGGAAGTGAGAGGAGGTAGAAAAAGAGATGAGATGGAGATGATTATAAGGGAAGGTATAGGGTAGAGGTGAGGGGAGGGGAGGGGAGGTGAGGGGAGGTAGAGGTGGGGAGGGAGGGGAGGGGAGGGAGGGAGGAGGGGAGGGGAGGTGAGGGGAGGAGGTGGGGAGGGGAGGTGGAGGTGGAGGGAGGTGAGGTGAGGGAGGTAGAGGTGAGGGAGGTAGAGGAGGTGGAGGTGAGGGGAGGGGAGGGGAGGGAGGTGAGGGAGGGGAGGTGGGGAGGGAGGGAGGTAGGAGGTGGGAGGGGGAGGTAGAGGTGAGGGGAGGTAGAGGTGAGGGGAGGTGGTAGAGATAAAGGTAAATAGGTTAGGTTAGGGTACGAGAACCTAAACACTACTTGAGAGAGAGTCTAGGCCTATCAAACAGACGTAAACAGATTCTGGTTTGATAAAGAGTGATTAAAGTTGAGGGTCTGGTTAGGTTAGGTTAGGTTTTGGTTAGGTTAGGTTAGGTTAGGTTTATTTTGGTTACATTTGGTTAGATCAGGTTGGGTTATAATTAGTTTGTAAGTACAGGTACAGGAATACTTACTGTCCATCGTAAAGGGACTTCATCCTTATATACTGTAAGGTACCTGTAATTACACCTGTACCTGTAATTACACCTGTACCTGTAATTACACCTGTACCTGTAATTACACCTGTACCTGTAAACACACCTGTACCTGTGTGTGGTTTTAAATAAGAGATCCTAATAGTGTCTTCATATTACTGGTAGTTATATATGGGTTTTGTTGTTGACGCTGGTGTGATATGTTAAGAGTTTCAATGAAGAGGACAACCCGAAATTAGTGGTGATATAAAGAGAGGTCATGTAAAATATAATAGTTATGTTATATGAAAGGAAGAAATGAGGAAAAATTAACTTGTAAAATGATGATGTTATAGGAATGAAATTGTTAAACGAAGGTGACTTAAGAAAATTATTTTAGAATTAGAGGAACAGGAAAGAATATAGTAAGATAGGGGAAAAAATGTAAAATTAAAAAAAAAGGAAAAGGTGTGTGTGTGTGTGTGTGTGTGTGTGTGTGTGTGAGTGTGTGTGTGTGTGGGAGGGGGGGAGGGGAGTTGTGAAAAGATGCAGCAAAAAGTAGATAAATAAATAGATTTCTGTCTTAATAAAATAAAATAAAATATATATATATACCTAAAATTTTTGCTGTGTTGTGGACTGTGTGAAAGAAAAAAATAATACTAGAGATAAAACGACTTGATATTGTTTGTGTGTGGCAAGGCACGAGCCACGACACCACACACCCACCTGACACCACACAGCCACCTGACACCACACACCTGCCATCACACACTCACCTGCCATCAAACCCTTACCTGCCACCACATACCTGCCATCACACACCTGCCATCACACATTCACACACCTGACAACACACACCCACCACCACATACCCACCACACCCACCATACATCCACCACCATACACCTTCACACACCCACCACTACACAACCAACCCCTTGTCTTGGTAATAGCGCCCACCTTGAGGATTACAAGCTGTGCCCCCCACCCACCCACCCACCCACCTGCCTCACCCACCCCATCACCCTCCCTTCCTCTCATCCCTTTGCTGATGGCGCGCACCGAGGGTAAGAGCCCTGTTCCTCATCCCCCTCACCCCCCTATCACCCCTTCACCTCTTTTACATCCTTGTAGATTGTCTGTCTTCTCTAGGTACGACGACCACGAGAGTAAGGATCTCTTTTCTGTCTTGTTTTATGGAGGGGTAGGCATTCTCCTTCCTCCTCCTTCCTCTCCTCCTTCTCCTCCTCCCTCCCTCCTCCCTCCCTCCTCCCTCCTCCCTCCTCCTTCCCTCTCTTCTTTCCTCCCTTCTCCTTCCCTCCCTTTCTCCTTCCCTCCCCCCCTTTCCCTGACTCCACCCCTCTTTCTCTTCACTCTCCTCCCCTACCCCTTCCAGGTGTTGATGTACACTCGCTACAAAACTTTATACATACATACATACATACATACATACATACATGTCGCGGATAAACCTGTAGGAGGGAAATTCTTCAGGCTGTAGAAGACAAGAAAAGTCCGGGTTCCTATGACGTTGTAGTGGAGAGAGAGAGAGAGAGAGAGAGAGAGAGAGAGAGAGAGAGAGAGAGATTTTGGATTGATGTATTGACTCCTCTCTCCCTCCCCTGTCCTTCTTCTCTCCCTTCCTCCCCCGTTCTTCTTTCTCCTTCCTCCTTTTCCTCCTCCTCTTCCCTCCTCCCCCCTTCTTCCTCCTTCCCTTCTTCCTCCTCCTCCTCCTCTTCCTCCTCCTTCCCTTTAACTTTGCCTCCTTTCATCTCTCGCCTTCCCCCTCCTTCTTAACCCAGCCTCTTCCTATCACCTCTTACCTCCTCATCCTATTCTTTTCATCCTTCTTCCTCCTTATCCCTACCTCCTCTCACCTCTAGATCCCCCCCTTCCCTCTCCTCCTCCTCTCCCACCTACCTCTCCTCCTCCTCCTGCTGGTAGACATAGGCGCCCTTGTGGTGAGAGAGGGAGAGCAAGGGAAGTCACTGCCGCCTCTTAGACACCTGCCTTTAATTTAATATTCTCAAATAATGTCTTTAGCTTGGTGTTGTATTGTGTTGTGTGGTGGTGTGTTGTGTGTGGTGGTGTGTTGTGGTGTGTTGTGTGGGGTGGTGTGTTGTGTGTGGTGGTGTGTTGTGTGTGGTGGTGTGTTGTGTGTGGTGTGTTGTGGTGTGTTGTGTTCTATGGTGTTGTGTAGTATTGTGCCTCTCCACCTCCAATAGACTAATCCTCCTTCCCTCCCCTTCCCTCTCATCCCTCCCTCTCACCCCTCCCTCTCATCCCTCTCTCTCCCCTTCCCTCTCCTTCCCCCTCCCTCCTCCGCCCGTGTTATCCTGGTGGTGGTGGTGTGGTTCACGTCACCCATCAGCTGGTGTGAGCTACCCATCACAACACCTCCCACGGGATGATTCACCTTCGTCATGAGTGACCTGAGGGCCTCACCTATCTTCTCTCCTCCTCCTCTTCCTCCTCCTTCTCGTCGTCTTTTTTTTCATCTGCTTCCTCCTCCTTTTATTCGTATTCATCCTTCTCTTTTTCTTCGTATTCCTCCTTCTCTTCATCCTATTCCTCTTCCTCCTCCTTTTCGTCTTCTTCCTCCTCCTTCTCTTCGCCTTCTTCCTCCTTTTCATCGCCTTCTTTCTCTTCCTTCTCTTCATCGTCTTCCTGCTCCTCTTCCTCCTCCTCCTCCTCACAGGACTAGGGTGTGTTGTAGGGGAAGAGATGAGAGGCCCTGGTAGAGTGGCAGTGAAGTACCATGAGTGGACGGATGTGCCTCTGACGGTCTTAATAGGCGAGGAATGTGTCTTTAAGTTTGGTTACGTTAGGTTAGGTTTGTTATGTGTTAGATATGTAAACTTTTTTCCATTAAATTAACCACTAAGCATTCCTAAATAAGCGTGAGTACAGGTAAATGTATACAGGTACAAGAACAGCAACAGGTATAGAAACACAGGTGAGGACGAGGTTTATAGAATGATTGTAACACGAAGGCAGAGTAGCGGGGCGTCTGGGCCACTCTTATGCTCCACACAGAGACGGATAAAGTAGTCTAGTTTTTATGTTTCTGTTTACTTGATCTTGTATTAGACTGTAAGGGTGTGGCAGGCTGTTACAGTGGAAAATGCACTAACCATGGGTATAAAAGATATTGAAGTCGGCCTTTCAGTAGTGTTTGCAGATACAGAGAAAATATTACGAACGAGACTTATCAAATTATCGCCATGATAACTGATTACAGTATATGACGCTGTAACATTACTTTCCAACAAGACATCCAGAATAATTATTGTAGTTGGAAGTAGAACAAGATATTTCAAGAGTTAATTTTGGCTTGTTAATATAATCTTACAATGGAAGAACCAAGGAAGCTTCGACTAATGTTTGTGTTCAGTGACGTGTGTGTGTGTGTGTGTGTGTGTGTCTGTGTGTAAAATGGTTGTTTCAGGGGTGAGGTAGTCGCTGTGTTTATCAAAATTTATTGTATATATATATATATATATATATATATATATATATATATATATATATATATATATATATCATGTAGATTCCACAATGAAGATGTCTTGAATAAAGACGAAAAACTAAGGTGCTCCGTTGTTTCTTTCAGTGTGATATATATATATATATATATATATATATATATATATATATATATATATATATATATATATATATATATTTCTTAGGAGTGGAGCGGAGAGGGGAGGACAACAACAAGTGAGTGTGTTGTGTCATGAAATTTTAAAAGTGTGTCGTGTCAAGAGGGCCAGACAAACCTCTCTCAGCGTGACGCACACACACACACACACACACATACACACATACACACATCTGGCGCAAGTTTGTAAATAATTAGACACGTCGTAGTCAAACTTTTTCACCCCCTTTGGTTCATGACACACCACACTGAGGCAACACACGTGCCGTAATATAGTTTTTTTTTTTTTTCAGGTTGGTTGATCTTGAGGGCGTTGTCATATCCTGTTAGAAGGTGGGTGTGTTAGTCATCACTACTACGCCTCCAGTCTCCCCTAATAGCCACACCTTCGCCGCCATTTTATTACCTTAGAATTAACTATCCTAATACATAAGTAACTATCCTAGCTGTGTTGAGTTAGTTGAGCCGCAGATCTATGAGGCATTCAGTGACTGTAGCCTCGTTGTCAATATCTGTAACTCTTGTCGGCTTTGAGGCCAGTGCTCTCGTTCCCCTGTGGCAGAGCAAAGTCGACCTAAGGAGAGAGAAGGACAGTCGACATCTCAACCAGGCTGTAACATAACTTCTGGGCTGCTGCTTCAGTTCGGATAGCACCTCTGCGAGTCTGGAGTAGAAGCATCTTGCGCTTGGTCCCATCCCACCAGAGGTTGTGAACACCAGAGGAGTGAAACTGCCTTGATCAACGTTCTGAATTCTCTCCCCGTATGCTCTTATCTTGTCGTTCTCGTTCCTCCTGTGTGCAGCATCGAGAGCTAAGTTACAGTGACATGCGGCCAAGGGATAAAAAATTCTGATGTCGAAGAAGGCTCGCTGTCCCTGCGTACAGAATCCTCGAGCACTGACGTCAACGCGGGCTTCGTTGGATGTGTTTGAAGTCCTATGTTGGAAGGTCTCACCGTCCAATGGAAGGAGGGGCGGTTCTACCATGACATCACGGCAGGTTTCCTTCAACATATTTACTGTGAGAACCCTTACTTCGTCATGCCTCTTACATACTAATTACTACCTAACCTAACCTAACCCAACTTAAAACCTATCCGAACCATCCTAACTTAATTAACCTAACCTAATTTACTTAACGAAACCAAAAACCTAACCTAACCAACCTAACTTAATGTACCTAAACCCTAACCAAGCTAACCTAACCTAACCTAACTGCTTCATGTGACTCGCGTGCGTACATTATATTCAGCGTGTTGGAACTTATCTCTGTCTGTTTCCCAATACGATTAAATCCTGGTATCAGCTATAAAAAATGAATTTGAGCGATATAACACGTGTTCCAAAGCCCCACCCACTGTATATTGAGTATTTATTCCATTCATAACCGTTTTTATAACCTGGTATTTGGAGGGAGTCGTTTCTCTTCATGACGGTGACTCTTATCAGTTGAGTTCCGGGTCTCGTAAAATAAGTATAACGTGTTCAAAGAGAGGAACGCCAGCTGTGATATTTCTTATAGTCACTCTTTCATGAGGTGTCTGATTTTTTATTTAATTTAATTTATTTTTTTATGGGTATTAGCCCACCCGAGCACAGGTCACTGACCCACATCGGGGCCTGGGGGCGAAAATGTAATAATAATAATAATAATAATAATAATAATAATAATAATAATAATAATAATAATAATAATAATAATAATAATAATAATAATAATAATAATAAACCAAAAAGAAATACAAAAATGAAAAAAGATCAGAAGTGAGAAACAATATATGTATGTTGTGTTGTCATAGTAAGAGAAACAATTGAGACCCTACAATTGTGTGTAAGTGAGGCAGAAAGTCAGATCAGCAACCTGTCACAATTTTTGTGATGCCATATGGCAGCAGGGTCTACCATTAGACAACACATTATGCTTCCAATATCTTCCCAGGCGGTAGTACCTCCCTGTTTGGTGGCTGCCTACTACCTAATATTATTTAACGATTTATAAGAAAATTTGAAATGAGTGAAGTGTTTTAAAGACTATACGAGTGTGTGAGGAGTGTTGACTCTCCCAAGATGGCGGAGAATACAAGGCTCATTTCTATAACCAGAAATATTAAATTTTTTTACAAGATTTGGGAAATTTAAATTGATACCGTTTTAGGATAGAATTATGAGTAGAATTTTTTTATCCATATCAAATTTATAGAAAAAAAAATTGGGGTTAAAATATAAAGAGATGAAGTTATACACATTAATACACAATGGTGTTAAAACTACGCTGAGACTCTACCCGAATACGTTGACTAAAAGAACAAATAACGTGCGAATCTTAGAGAATTCTTAACAAACCAATAATACAGACGGCAACACCGGAAGTGACTTGGTGCTTAACGACTTTACCACCATTACGGCTATCACGGCCCGTAATGGCTCGTTATCGACTGGTTAAGGGGGCGAGGGGGGGGGGGGAGGAGCTCGAGGTGGGGGGTGGGGGTCAGAAATAGTGAAGGGAAGAGGAGGGAATAGACAGAAGGTCGACAAAATAACAGAGGAAATGCAGAGGAGAGAAAATAATAATAATAATAATAATAATAATAATAATAATAATAATAATAATAATAATAATAATAATAATAATAATAATAATAATAATAGCTGAAAACGTAAATTATATAAACGATAATAGTAAGAAGTGACAAGAAAGGCATTAGAAGAATATAGATAGATAATAAAGATGGGAATAAGTAACAAATGTGAAAAAAACTAAAAATAAGACAAAAAGATACACGAGAAAGATAAACGGTGGAGAGAGAGAGAGAGAAGAAGAATAGAGGGGGAGTAAGAAGAAGAAAAGTGAGAGGCGAAAGAGGAAGAGGAGGAGGAGCCAACAAAGAGGAGGAGGAGGATGAGTGAGAGGATTAAGAAATTTATCCTACATTTTTTCTTCATTTTGTAGAGAAAGAAGCTCGTCCTGAGGGCCAGAAGGGGTTAAGTCCCCCCCCTCTCCAGATAAGGGAGAACCAACCCCTTCATTTTTCTCTCTTCCATTTGTGGTGGTGGTAAAGTGGACCTAGCTCCTCCTCCTCCCTCCTCCCTCCTCCTCCTCCCTCCTTCCTCCCTCCTTCCCCTCACAAGACCTCACTGGGATGTTGTTATCAGAAACAGTGGGACAACAGTAAAGTCTTAACACGGCAGGGCGACGCACCTCTAAGGGGGGGAAGGGAAGAGAGCAGTATGGGAGGGGGGTAGTGGGGAGAGTAGTATGAGGGGAAGGAGGGTCAGGGGGAAGAGGAAGACAATGGTATGGGAGGGAAAGAAGGTCATAGATAAGGGAGGGAAGGTGAGAATTGGGAAACCATCACCACACCACCATCAACCACCATCACCAACCACCATCACCACCATCAACTACCATCACCACCACCAACCACCATCACCAACAACCACCATCACCACCACCACCATCACCATCACCAACCACCATCACCACCACCATCACTAAACCACTATCACCACCAACCACCATCACCACCAACCACCATCACCACCACCACCATCACATCATCACCAACCACCATCACCACCACCATCACTAACCACTATCACCACCAACCACCATCACCACCAACCACCACCACCACCACCAACCACCATCACCACCAACCACCATCACCACCACCACCATCACCATCACCAACCACCATCACCATCACCAACCACCATCACCACCACCATCACCAACCACTATCACCACCAACCACCATCACCACCAACCACCACCACCACCACCAACCACCATCACCACCACCAACCACCACCATCACCCACCACCAACCACCATCACCACCAACCACCATCACCACCAACCACCATCACCACCAACCACCATCACCATCACCCACCATCACCACCACCACCACAACCACCATCACCACCAACCACCATCACCACCTTCACCACCAACCACCATCACCACCAACCACCATCACCACCAACCACCATCACCACCAACCACCATCACCACCAACCACCATCACCACCAACCACCATCACCACCAACCACCATCACCACCAACCACCATCACCACTATCACCACCAACCACCACCACCACCACCACCACCATCACCACAACCACCATCACCATCAACCACCATCACCACCCAACCACCATCACCACCACCACCACCATCACCACCAACCACCATCACCACCAACCACCATCACCACCATCACCACCAACCACCACCCACCACCACCAACCACCATCACCACCAACCACCATCACCACCAACCACCATCACCACCAACCACCACCACCACCAACCACCATCACCACCAACCACCATCACCACCAACCACCATCACCACCAACCACCATCACCACCAACCACCATCACCACCAACCACCATCACCACATCACCACCAACCACCACCACCACCACCACCACCATCACCACCAACCACCATCACCACCAACCACCATCACCACCAACCACCATCACCACCAACCACCACCACCACCAACCAGACCTAAGACAATAGACCACCCCCTTCCTCCACTATACATGTTTAAACACCACAACAGCCGGTCTTGGTCGTGTTTGGACGCCGGATGAGGCCGGATAACCCCATAAACTGCCCGCTCACGTCTTTACGGCCGTTTTCGTACGCCCATCACAAGTTGCAACCACGGTAAAACTGGCCTTTCAAGACGGTAATTTTAAGCAATTTAAGATCAAACTTGTTGAGATGAGTTTTTAAGTGTGTAAGAGTAGACTCAATTGGACGTGCACGTGTGAATGATTGAGTGAGGCAGGAAAGGTTCTCCAGCTGTCTTGCCGGGGTGCAGCTGACCTACCAGAGGGGATACAGCTGACCTACCAGAGGGGGTAGAGGCACAGCTGACCTACCAGGGGGTACAATTGACCTACCAGAGGGGGAGAAGCACAGCTGACCTATCTGGTGGAATAGGGTACAGCTGACTTACCTAGGGAAAGGGGGGGGGGGTGCGGTACAGCTGTTCTCTAACTTCATCTTCCCTTCTCCCACCTTCCCTCCTCTTCCTCTTCATTCCTTTCTGTTCAACTTTTCCTCTCTTCCCACTTCACTCTCCTCGCCTCCCCTCCCCTTCACTCTCCTCCCCTCCCAGACGCACGTGATAGCTCTGGTGAGGGAGAAATGAGATATTGGGAGGGGGTGGGGAGGGGAGGGGAAGGGAGGGGGTGGGGAGGGGAGGGGAAGGGAAGTGGGGGGGGTCATTTCCAGGTGAACGACGCATACACCACACCTGGGATATGAGAGAGAGAGAGAGAGAGAGAGAGAGAGACCTGATCGTCAAGACAGTCAGCTGGTCATCTTGTGTCAACACATTAACTCCTTCAGTAAGTCAGACATATCCTGTGACGGCTGACTTGTACCCTGGCGATGGTCGTGTTGACTAATAATGATACTAGTAATAGTTGTTATTGTGTTTATTATTATTATTATTATTATTATTATTATTATTATTATTATTATTATTATTATTATTATTATTATTATTGTTATTATTACTATTATTATTATTATTATTATTAATATTATTTATTATTTATTATTATTATTATTATTATTATTATTATTATTATTATTATTATTATTATTAAACTGAAACAGAACCAAATAAAACAAATTTATCTCTCCATTACAAAAAATATACATAAATAAATAGAATCAATAAAAAAATCTATTTACATATTTGGGGTAAATAAAAATTTATAATTAAAATTATAGTAGAAATATATACCCCCTAAATAAATACAAATACACCATAATATCGCAATAAATCAAGAGCTCCTTTAACGTCTATTTGGTCATGTAATTGAAATAAACCCCTTAAAAGACCCATTAACTCAGTTTTATTTACATTTATCGATAATTTTTTGACGGTGATTTTCCGTCATAGATTAACTGGTAGTGACCCAAATTATTGATGTTTGTGTCGCTTTTCTCAGATGTGGTTACGAGTGTTGAGACAGCTCCGTGGGCCAGGTGTGTAGGGTCTGTGAGGGGGAGGCCAGGTGTGTAGGGTCTGTGAGGGGGAGACCAGGTGTGTAGGGTCTGTGAGGGGGGAAGGCCAGGTGTGTAGGGTCTGGGAGGAGGTCAGGTGTGTAGGGTCTGGAGGGGAGGGCAGATGTGTAGGGTCTGTGAGGGGGAAGGGAGGCCAGGTGATGAGGAAAGGAGAGCAGGTATGATGAGGAGGCCGAACTTGACCAGGTAATTTTATGAATGGGACACCTGAAGGGAGAGACGACCACTTTGTCATGAAACGCTACTGGGGATTACTTTCCTCCACGATGATGAATTGGCCTGTTACTGGGTTCGAGTTGACTGGTAGGTGTGTGTGTTAGTGTGTAAAAGGTATGATGTTTGAAGGCCATGTTGATACACCAGTCAGCTGTGCAAAAGGAGAAGGAGAGGATCATCACCTGTGAGGAGAAGTAGGTTTACTCAGTCTCACCTTCCGGTACCGGGAAAATCCTTTCCTTCCTCCCCCAGCTCCCTCACTCCAGCTCCCTCACCCAGCCCCTCACCCTGACGAGGTTCCTAGTGGCTGGGTCCACATTCTTGAAAAAAATTGTTAGTTGGTATTTTTCACCAACCTTGATTGATATTGAATTCTGAAAAGACTTTAATTGGATTCCAATTTTTTAAGAAGATTGAAATTGCCATCATATTATAAAAAAAACTCTTACTGTTGACTTTAAACCTCAAAAGTATCTTACATTTTACTTCATATTCCCTGAAGACTCGTAAAATTGGCTTTCAAATCTCAAAGAATCGTTCATCATTGACTTTTGTTATTAGACAATCGGACCTTCGCTTATCGCCGCATTATTTCCTAAATGTTCTTATGTTCGTCAATTATACTTTCCCACTATAGTGATAAGTTGACATATACATTTCTATATTATATTTTCAGTGACCAAGTTTTGAAAGACACTCCAGGCATACGTTCGCCCAGCCTTTTTCTGCCTGCACTGTCTTTCAATAATATGGAGGATATGGGACCACCTGTATATGTTTGACTATTGCAAGTGTTCAGGGTGATATTAGACCCCAAAATTCAAACATATTTTCCTCATTATTAGGAATACAGTACTTTTTATTTTCCTGTGGCTGATACCAAGGATAAAATACTAGTAATGACAGTTCACCAAGCACTTGTTTTGCCCATAATACTCAGCTCCGTAACGTCACTGTTGTAAACGCGCATCATCTGGTGACCTCCGTGTGTTCCCGCGTCTGCTCTCAGGACCAGTGTGTCAACAATTATGGTTATTTGTGTAATATACAGGTGTACCAACAATGACCAAATCCCAAGCAGAGAGCACATCAAGTATTATAGATTTCCCAGAGATAAGAACACTTGTGATGAATGGATAAATGCCTGCAGAGGTTCTGATAAAATAACATATTAGACTAACCGAGATACCTGTTTGAAGAGAGTTCATATTTATTTTGTATCTCCTTAATTCTGGAATGTTTTGTCGATATCCTGGTGTCCACAAGAAGGTGAGATATTCAGCTCTGAACATCTTTAATAATCTTGAAAAAATTAAAGTTAAGTACATCAGTACGTGGGTTTCAGGTGTCAACACTGCGCTTGTTTCAAGACGCGCGGGAAGATTTCTTGTAGTTTCTTAATTCTGTAATGTCAGTCAATATCAGGTCATCCAGAAGACTGTGAGACATTGTTCTTACCACGTGGGACAAAATAAAACAATAATGTTGCCGCAAATATAAGAAAACAACAGAGTTACATCACTTTATTCACCAGTGACGGTCGTGGTGTTTAACGCCTGGAGAAACTTGTTCTATTTTCTTAAGTATACATTGTAAGGCAATATCCAGTTGTCCGGAGTACCCCCAGACATTCACCTTGTCATGTCTGGCAAAAGGAACATCTTTGAACTGCTAACAAACTAAACAATTGAGTTACTTCGTCCATGTCATCAGCGAAATGCCCGACAACCCCCTCCCACCCCCCCTCCCTCCCCCCTCCTGGTGTTTCCTTGTAACATTTTAATTTTTTATTGTTATATCACTTATTTTTTTAGAGGACTATGAGAACATAAGGCATTCATTTTGTTATACCTGGCTACAGAAAAGCTTTAGCCTTACGGGGATAATAAAAAAAAATTAACAATCAAACATCAATCAAGGCAAGGCCGTCACCATCTGTACCTGGCCCCAAGATACCAGATGACGTGTGTCGCTAACATGACGTCATTGAACGGGGCGGAGCTAAAGTTATGACGTAACGGAGGTCTGTTCAAACTTTTTTAGTCATTGGCTGATACTATGCTATTTCATTTTCTATTGGTATCCTAAATAAGCACCGCCTACCAATATGACGTCGTTTTGTGATTGGATGACGTCACCGTATACCCAGTGGAAGCAAATTTTAGTCGATCTAGATCACTTCATTATCTATTAGTTTTCTAACTGATATTTTGCAAGAATTTTATCGTTAATGTATCATCATGATGCCAGATGATGTAGCTACCAATTGGGTAAATAAAAATGCACTTTTATTTCATAGGAAGAATACGGTAGTCAAATAAAATCAGGATTAAGGCTGGCGAGAGAGATTAGCGTGAACAAGTACTTCTATTGCTGAGTTAATCCAACTTACTTTAACCTCACCTGCCCTAATTAAAGACGATACCTTTGAAATTATACCCGGTTGAGTTCCTTCATTCCCCCGGGTTGACATACACACACGTGTCCTCGTCTACCTGACATAGTAATTACAGTCTTACCTTGTGTGGCGAAGAAAATATATGTAAAATATTTATGAAAAAAAAAAAGTGCGGTGGCCAAGTGGATACAGCGCTCGCTTCTTATCCTACAAATCACTGGTTCTATCCCGGGGTACTCCTTAACACATCCTACTGTTAAAAGGGGCCTCTAACTCTACAGGAAGGGGAGGTGGAACAGTGTAGGTTAATAGACTGTAGACTGTAGAGTGTATAGACTGTTTTGGATGGGCCGCCGTGTAGATGGGACCTTGTTTGTGCCTTGACAATAACACACACAAAAACAATATTGACAAGGTTTGAGAAGGCGTAGACTTATTTACAGACATCGTAGAAGAAAAAAGAAATATCCTCCCTCTGTAGATGTTGATACGTTATGTTAGTTTATTTTACGTTTGCTTGGGTTAAGAGTTAGTTTAATGACGTCACAGTGGGTTAAGTTACTTTTTCTTAGGTTAATATTAAGTGTGGTCATAGTGGGTAAAATTCTCTGCCTTCATAGTGGGTTAAGTTAGGTTAGGTTAGGTTAGTTTAGGTTAGGTTAGGTTAGGTTAAGATGACCATCACAGAACGAGCATCACACTGTCCTCCTGTGTGTGTGTGTGTGTGTGTGTGTGTGTGTGTGTGTACTGGTAATAGTGGCTAGTCGGGAAAGGAAGGAAGGAAGGAGAGAGGGAGGGAGAGAGAGAGAGAGAGAGAGAGAGAGACGTGTTGGCAACGCTGGCTGACGGGGAAGATGTGAACGCAGATAAAGAAAATTGATCCCGGGGACAAATTGTGAATGTCAATGAGCGGTGCTGAATGATCGCCGGGGCGGTCATGTTCAACCCCGCCGCTCTCCTGTCCCTCCCCATGCTGCTGCTGCTGAGTCTTATTTCTTTGCTGAAGCTGTTGCCACTTCCGCTGTATTTGTTTTCTTACTGCAGCTGTTATTTTGCCGCCTCTCTTTCTCTCTCTCTCTCTCTCTCTCTCTCTCTCTCTTTGTTTTCGTTGTTTTGGTTGTTTTTGGTGGTGGTGGTGGTGGTTGTGTTAGTGGTGGTAGTAGTTGTGGTGGTGGTGATGGTTGTGCACAGTGGTGATAGTTGTGTTGGTAGTAATGGTGGTTGTGTTAGTGGTGTAGTGGTGTTGACAGGTGTGGTGGTGCAGTTTGTTATGTTAGCGTTAAGGTGTCTACTGTAACCATCAGGTGAAATAAGCTGGGGTATCTAATCATCAGGTAAAATAAGCTGGGGTATCTAATCATCAGGTAAAATAAGCTGGGATATCTAATCATCAGGTGAAATAAGCTGGGGTATCTAATCATCAGGTAAAATAAGCTGGGATATCTAATCATCAGGTGAAATAAGCTGGGGTATCTAATCATCAGGTGAAATAAGCTGGGGTATCTAATCATCAGGTAAAATAAGCTGGGGTATCTAATCATCAAGTAAAATAAGCTGGGGTATCTAATCATCAGGTAAAATAAGCTGGGGTATCTAATCATCAAGTGAAATAAGCTGGGGTATCTAATCATCAGGTGCTTCAATTTACCCTTGCCTTCTGACCTCTTGTAAAGCTTTCAAAGAATATTGTGTGAACATACTTGTATTTATGCACGATTAAAAATTAAATCAATATTGACGCTAGACCTAATCAGCTGATGGAAGAAAATGCAAATCACGTTTGTTTACATCATCATCAATCAGCTGAGGAGGAGTCGACAATGATAACTCGTATACAGTACACCTGAGACACCTGTTATATTCCTGCTACACACCTGTTGGTTTTTGATGTCAGTCATGTCTAATAAAGTTGTTCAAGGAGTTTCGTAATATAATTTATTTGAGCCTTTAACAAATCGTAAAGGAATAAAGCTCACATATAATTAGTTTGTTTTATCCTCTGATCTTTCTTCCCTCTTTTGTACGTGTGTGTGTGTGTGTGTGTGTGTGTGTGTGTGTGTGTGTACGTGTGTGTGTGTGTGTGTGTTTGTCTTAGCCTCTGTACGTGTTGTTTTATGTGTGTTTGGTAGTTTAAACTTGTTCTGTCAAGCAATTAATTAGCATTTTGTTTATATTATCCCGACTTTGTTATTGTTGACATTGGAAGGTGTTTAGTCTTCTTTTTTTTAATTCCTGTTAATATTATGTATGTAACTGTTGTCCATTATTTTATACACAACTACGCTTTATACATAATAAGTCTGTTGATTTTATTTGTAGTTTACATACATACATACATACATACTGTACATACATACATACATACATACACAACTATGAATTAGGGAATGTTATCTTTTTTTTTTGCATAATGACCTGTGTTGTTATTGTTTTTGTTAGTGTTGTTGTTATTGTTGTTATTATTGTTGTTGTTTTTGTTATTGTTTTTGTTATTGCTGTTGTTTTTGTTGTTATTGTTGTTGTTGTTGTTGTTGTGTATATTTCGTCACCTGATCTAATAATATCTGTAAGTACAAACAGTTTCAAGTAGATTCATATACTTTTTTAAGTAAGTAGGTTCATACTGACTACTCTATTCAACAAGGTAGATTCACAGTGTAATTTCGACTCCATATTTGTCTTGCTATATAAGGAGGCCAGGCCACATGAGGATTTATTCAACAGGCTATTTTCCTCCCTCCTCCTCCTCCTCCTTTTTCTCCTCTCCTCCTTTTTCTCTTCTCCTCCTCCTCCTTTTTTTTCTCTTCTCCTCCTCCTCCTCCTTTTTCTCTTCTCCCCCTTACTGGGAACATAAAAGTAATATATAGTTACGGTAGAGTCTCAAAGCGATCTCGTCACACACACACACACACACACACACACACACACACACACACTGGTAGTTGACGAGTAACGCTTGAGCCCCGATAAGCAGATACGAGGAGACGAAACTACTTTAAAAACCTACGACTTTTATCAACACACAAAAAAAGAATGCTCTGAAAATTCACTATTGACCAAATAAGGTTCTAGATAATGTCCAATTACCATTTATATAACACAGGAAATATTTATCAGTCATTATTACTTCTATATCCTTGTATTAATTGAATATATCTGTGAATTATCATTTCCCTTATGTTAAACAACCCATATATGCGTGTTCAATCGGGTATACTTTCCCTCTCCTGTCCATTAAAGTCTCCTTAGTCGACGGGGCGCGCTAGGAAGCTACAGTCTACACTCCTCACCGCGCATACCTGATTTATTTTACCTGATCTATAAGCCCGCCATCACGCCGACAGATGATCAAAGAGTTGTTACTGATCCTAATCCAGATTCTTGGGACACGTCGTGGTGAATTTCTACCCTTCATTACCTGCGTGATTTGTCCCCCGACACACCGATGTTTGACGTGCGCATAGATGATGTCAGAGATGCGACGCCGTTTTGGTAGTGAAGGCGTTTGAATCCGTCTCGAGTGATCAGGAGGATACCCGAACGACAACATTGCACTGTCACCGCCTCACAGGTTTTGGACAGTTTATGTACGTAAGAATCTATGTAGACTTCGTTCTTTTATCTGTGTAAATGTGTCTCTTTGTACATGATGTAAATTTGGAGGGAGAAATTATCACAAAATATATAAAGAGTAATAATGTATCTAGAGCCATGAATGGGATCGAACCGGTCGCTTCAGAGTGGTCAGCGAAGAGGTGACGATGAGCCATACCTTCTCTGATAAAAAGAAGTGGTTAACGCTTATTATAGGCACCTGTATAACACCTGTCCTCCTCAAGGCTTATTATAGGCACCTGTATAACACCTGTCCTCCTCAAGGCTTATTATAGGCACCTGTATAACACCTGTCTTAAAGCTTATTATAGGCACCTGTATAACACCTGTCCTCCTCAAGGCTTATTATAGGCACCTGTATAACACCTGTCCTCCCTCTAACCTTCCTCAGCCAACTCAAGTATTGTATTGTTTCTTATGTTGGCGCTGTTATGTTGGCTGGTGCTGTTAATATTAGTGCTGTTATGTTGGTGTGCTGTTATGTTGGTGCTGTTATGTTATTTGCTGTTATATTTGCGGTTATGAAGGCGCTGTTATGTTGTTGCTGTTATTATGTTGCTGTTTATGTTGGTACTGTTATGTTGGTGCTGTTATGTTGCGGTTATGTAAGCTGTTATGTTGTTGCTGTTATATGGGCGCTGTTATGTTGCTGTTATGTTGGTGCTGTTATGTTGGTGCTGTTATGTTGGTGCTGTTATGTTGTTGCGTTATATTTGGTGCTGTTATGTTGCGGTTATGTAGGCGCTGTTATGTTGTTGCTGTTATATTGCTGTTATGTTGTTATGTTGGTGCTGTTATGTTGGTGCTGTTATAGTGTTGCTGTTATGTTGCGGTTATGTTGGCGCTGTTATGTTGTTGCTGTTATAGTGTTGCTGTTATGTTGGTGCTGTTATGTTACGGTGCTGTTATGTTGTGCTGTTATGTTGGTGCTGTTATGTTGCGGTTATGTTGTTGCAGTTAGGTTGGTGCTGAACATTATACTTACATGCACACACACACACACACACACACACGCACACCCACACACATTACAAACATGCATATATACATTATATTCATTCATACATACATACATGCATACTGTACATTGCATACATACATAAATACATACACATTACATACATACATACATACATACATACATACATACATACATACATACATACATACATACATACATACATACATACATGTAAATAAAGCTCTCAAAAAGACTACATTACACATGCATCACTAACTCACTAATTACGTTACACCACTAACATACACAACGTACATATGACACGTAGTAATTTGTGATCAGAATTAATCTGTTAATTACACGAAGATTAATTACCGTAATGAGTGAAGCGTGTGGATGAAATGATCTCTTTAACTAACTGCTAAATAATTAATAAACGCTCATTAGTACAAAGATAAGATACTAACCAGTGTATCGATATATCATAATACTTAATATTCGCGAATGATATGAAGAAAATAATAATAGTAATGATAAGTAAACACATGAATAAAACAGACACGGTAAAAGATGAGAGGAATAATAGAGAATAATATACATAAATTAACAGATAAGAACATGGATATAAATAACAATAAAACGATAATGATAATAAAATGTCTGTACGTATTTCCAGCAGCGGAGGAACAGACTAGTCACATTGGTAGTTATTCTAATGCTTCGGCGGTAGAGATTAACAGTGGGATCGACAGTGTGCGGCATCATTAGCATGTAGTGTAGTGGTTGTGTCTCAGTCGTGATCTAAATGCTGAGGGGAGAGGACCCGTCATTTTGGGGCCTGTCAGTACACATCACATCGGATCGATTTAACCATTAAAACTGAATACCCAATGTTGTGGTGTGTGTGTGTGTGTGTGTGTGTGTGTGTGTGTGTGTGTGTGTGTTCACCATTAAATCGGTACCTTTACCTTCCACACATGTAATGACAGCACCATAAAATCGGTGCCTTTAACCCTCCACATATAGTGACAGCACCATAAAATCGGTGCCTTTAACCCTCCACATATAGTGACAGCACCGTAAAATCGGTGCCTTTAGCCCTCCACATATAGTGACAGCACCATAAAATCGGTACCTTTAACCCTCCACATATAGTGACAGCACCATAAAATCGGTGCCTTTAACCCTCCACATATAGTGACAGCACCATAAAATCGGTACCTTTAACCCTTCACATATAGTGACAACACCATAAAATACAAGCCGTCCACACAGTAAATTATAACCCTCTCCTGACTCTAGCTGCTGTTGTAATTTGTGTCGTTAATAAGGGCCGGTCGTTATGATGGTGGTTCAAGAGGCAGGAGGAGGAGCAATAAGAAGAGGAGGAGGAAGAGGCTCAATAAGAGGAAGAGGAGGAGCAATAAGAAGAGGAGGAAGAAGAGGATGTGGTGGTCAAATGTGTGTATAGACGATGGTTTGGAAGAGGAGGGAAGAAGAGGAGGAGGAGGAAGAAGAGGAGGAGGAGGAAGAAGAGGAGGAGGAGAAGAAGAGGAGAGAGAAGAAGAAGAAGAAGAAGAAGATGGTGGTCAAGTCAAGCGTGTGTGTGTGTGTGTGTGTGCGTGTGTGGGTGTGTGGCAGGGGTCGACCTCTTGAGAACTAGTCGTGTGTGACCGTCAGAACTAAATAAGACCAGCGGCACCTGAATGATAATGTCCGCCCTCTTGGTTATTCCTGCGCATGCGCCGTACACCCCTCTTAATTACGCCCATCCTCATAAATTGTGATGAACGGATGGCCTTTGTGGTGTTGTCTGGTGGAGGTGGTTTGTTGGAGAGAGGGAGGGTGGTGGAGGTGATGGTTTGTTGGGGGGATGGTGTGGTGATGATGGTTTGTTGGGGGGATGGTGTGGTGGTGATGGTTTGTTGGGGATGGTGGAGGTGATGTTGATGGTTTGTTGGGGATGGTGTGTGATGATGGTTTGTTGAAGAGGGTGTGGTGTAAAGCAGGTATGGTGTTGTGTGTGTGTTAAAAGCATTCCTTACACACACACACACACACACACACACATGTATACCCTCCCCACACACACACACCTACCCCCCCACCACACACATACATACACACACCCACACATGGACGAGCCACTATTGCCCGCTACATACAATGAATGATGACCTACAGTGACACAAATTAATGAATAACACAGATAATGAATAAAATGCTAATACATTGTTGTCCCAGGGGCCTACTCTCTCTCTCTCTCTCTCTCTCTCTCTCTCTCTCTCTCTCTCTCTCTCTCTCTCTCTCTCTCTCTCTCTCTCTCTCTCTCTCTCTCTCTCTCCCATATCAACAACTGCATGTATAACACAATAAAGCAACAACTGCGTATCACAACACATAACAAAACAACATCGTCTACTCAACAATAACAAACTAAAGAAACAACAACAAATAACCAGAACAAAAACAGCACTTACAACAACAACACCACCACCACCACCACCACCACCACCACCACCACCACCACCACCACCACCACTTCTCCCACTATTCCCACATACTTCACTTCCTCTACCATCCTCTGCCTTCCCTCACCATCAACACCCTCTCCTACCTTTACAATCTCCCCCCCCTTCTCTCACCATTCCCACAGCCCCCTTCTCTCACCATTCCGCCCCTCCCCTTCTCTCGCCATTCCTTCCCCATTCCTCCCCCCTAATGTAGAGGATAAAGGGGAGAACGATGGAGTTGGTAATAAATAATTAGTGTTGGGATACACGAGGGTATGCCTGGCAGGGGGTGCTGGTAACACTGTCTAGGGGAAGGGGGCAGGGAGGGGGGTATCTGCTGACCTGCTGACCTGCTGATCTGCTGCTGAGGTGTCGTATTATCACCTGCTCCTCTGCTGACAGTCCAAGTCCCTGCTGAGTTTACTGATTTACTGAATTCCTGATCTACTGAGGTTAGGTAGGGCTAGATTAAGTTAAGCCTGGTTTGGTTAAGTTAGGTTAGGTGGGATTACTTTAGGTTAGATTTGGTCAGGTTTGGTTAAGGTAGGTTTGGTTTGATTGTAGGTTACTAATTAGGTTGTGTTGGGTTAGGTTAGGTGAGATGAGTATGGGTTAAATTAGGACAGCTTTGGTTAGGGTAGGTTAGATGTGGTTAGATTAGGTTAAATTTCCTTTTGGTGGGGTAGGTTAGGTTAGGTTGACGAAGAAAAATGTGTTAATTGATTTGCCTCCTTCCATCCCCTTTTCCCTCTCTCTCCCCCTCCTTCCCTCTTCCTCTTCTCTCCCTCTTCTTCCTCTCTCCCCCTCCTCTCTCCTTCCTCTCTCCCTGCTCTTTCCTCCTTTCTCCCCTCCTTCTTTTCAGTAATTACCGTAAAATCGTCTTCCTGCCACACCCTCTTCTTCCTCTATCTCCTTCATTGATGTAGTCCTGGCCAGAATTAGGCTAAGATACAGACACATCTGGCTAGTTAGTAACGCTGTATCCATACCGGAACACTCAGCATGTAAACTTTGTGATAAACCTTTAAAGCATACACTTGAACACTATATTATTGAATGTGACACTGTCCAAGACTTCAGGCCACCTGGCTTATTGTATCATGAACCAATTAAGAGTCCACGAAGATATTATGGTACTTATTACTAAATATTCAAGTCGACACTGATTAGTCCTGAAATACAACACAAATGGATATGATCTGTTCTGTTATCTCCTCTTGTGTATGAACCTCTGTCCTGTGTGGCAGTGAACAGTGACAGCACCCTCAGAGTCAACACCTGCATGACTGGACTACTCACATTAGGCATAATTGTACCTCAATCTTACCCATAAAGTCGTTTATATTAAAATCTTCCTCCTCCTAACTAACAAAACCTTCCCTTTCTTCCTCTTCTCCTCCTTCTTAATAAGCCTTCTCTTTCTCTCCCTCCTCCTCCTGGTGGTGGTGGTGGTGGTGCCCGCATTATCTACCAGTTGTGGCCAATATTTATAAACATTCAGGTGAGGGGGGAGGGGGGGTCCTCCTTGTGACAATGCCATGACAGTACCTCGCCATCCACCCCCCCCCCAACCCCCCACCCCTCCCTCCCTTCTATACGCCTTCTATTTCACCCCTACAGTAGCCGCAGATAAAGGTCAATGTTATTTAGCCTCATTAATAAGGGGTATAAGTCCATAGGCATCCGAAGAGTCGTGGTTATTTCGTCTATTTGTCCATTATTTATGATAGCGTTATCTTGCCCCCGATCACAGGGTGGTGGTGGTGGTAGTGGTGGTAGGTGATGAGGGGGATGGTGGGCTGGTAGAGGGTGTGGTGATGGTGGTGGTGATGGTGATGGATAGTGGTGATGGTGGTGGTGATGGTGATGGATAGTGGTGATGAGGTGGTGGTGAGGATAGGGATGGATAGAAGATGTTAGTGATGGTTGGTAGTAAATGTTGGTGATGGTGGTGGTGATGGTGATGGATAGTGGTGATGGTGGTGGTGATGGTGATGGATAGTGGTGATGGTGGTGGTGATGGTGATGGATAGTGGTGATGGTGGTGGTGAGGATGGGGATGGATAGAAGATGTTAGTGATGGGTGGTAGTAATGTTGGTGATGTGGGTGGTGGTGGTGGTGGTGGTGGTAGTGGTGGTGATTGTTGGTGATAGTGAAGGTGGGGGTTTTTATGGGTGTTGGTGATGGTGTTAGCGTTGATTGTGAAGGTGAAGATGTGAATAGGGGATAGTGGTGATGGGTATTGCTAGCCTGACCTAACCTAACCTAACCTAATTCATCGTAGAATGGAATAAGTATATAAACAAGTATTCCTATCTATCTATCTATCTATCTATCTATCTATCTATCACGTACGGTACATATTTGCATATTTCTCTCTCTCTCTCTCTCTCTCTCTCTCTCTCTCTCTCTCTCTCTCTCTCGCTCCTATATACAAACATCACAGCAAGAATGTTTCCCACCATCAACAATTCTCTGTGGTATTTCCTTTTTGGAGAAGCAGTAAAACGACCAAAGCCACACACACACACACTGTCACACGGCGTAACTTAGCGTAAATGTCCTTTTGTGCTCACAGAAACAGATCAGGAATAAGGGACCGGGGAGATAATATTCTGTAACCCGCCACATTACCGCGCGCATTCTGCTCCTCAGCTGTCAAAGTGAACACTGCTCTCTTGTGGCCGGATGATTAATTACCGACACCCTCACCTGCCGCTCGAAAAACTCCAGATAGTGATTTAATTTCCTTATTTTCATTCTTTTTTCTCTTTATTATCGTTATTTTTATTGTGTATATTTTAATTGTCATAATTTTCATCAGCTTTTATTGGTGATTGTTGATTAATAATTATTCTATTTGGAAAGGAATTTATATATTTGTGTTTTGTGATACTTCTATTTGGCAACTGTCTCTAGGGCTCCGTTTTCTATGACAAAATTGATAGTGGCATTATCAGGTTTATCTGTGACACCAATATGGCGAATCTCTTTCACGGAGGCTTATGTGCACTTTAACCCTCTGCAATTAAATTGTCTTTATGTTACGGACGAGTTTTATTTTTATTATTATTATTATTATTCCGGACGTGAGTGGCTATGGTACACACATACACTCACACACACACACAATTACCAGGGCATATTATGTTAAAAGCCACTCACTAAATATGAGAGAGAGAGAGAGAGATGATAAACACACAGTCTCTCCTCTCCCCCCAGCCTCCCTCCCTCATCTCCGTACATTTAACCCTCCTCCATTCCCCCCTCTTCCACCCTCCCTCTTCATTTCCTCCATCCCTCCATAGAATAGGAGAGAGAGATCGACAGAGTGAAAGAAAAAGTGAGATAGGGAGAGTTTGCTTAATTATTGCTCTCTCTCTCTCTCTCTCTCTCTCTCTAACCTAACCTAACCATATACTATTTACTCTGTAGGTGAAGGTTATGGTATAATGATGCTTGATGGTCGTACATATATCTTAACAAGCCAATCACAGGCCATTCACCGTTCAACACAAACCAACTGGCCAATTAGCGGTCAAGCTATCTTGTTCCTTTCACACATGCCCGCGTCCTGACCGCCTGACCTCATCTAATTGGCAGTTATGTATCTAGTAACTACCCAAAATGGTAACGAGGTGATTATGTGCGGAGCGGAGACACGCGCGTCCATGGCAGTTCCTTGGTGGGGCTATTAATATTAGTGTGTGTGTGTGTGTGTGTGTGTGTGTGTGTGTGTGTGTGGTGAAGACTAGGAGTTCCTCAGGGTCAGTGTCTGTCTCTCTCTCTCTTACTTCCTACCATTACTTGCTACTCACACATCCTTCAAGTTACTCACACATTCTTCAAGTTACTCACACATCCTTCAAGTTACTCACACATCCTTCAAGTTACTCACACATCCTTCAAATTAATCTCACATCCTTCAAGTTACTCACACATCCCACCTGTCTCTTGTCCACATCCCAGCCAAGACAACTCCTTGAATCCTGCGGGATGTTATCACTTGAGGACCACATCTCCTTAGGAATGTTGTCTACTATAAGAATGTCAAGAGGAAGAGATCCTTGGAGTCCTATAAGGGTGTGTGATGGGGGAGGTGAGGCAAAATCAGATCCTACACGCAAAAAAATAGGTTATGATTTTTGAGTTTGTGACTGTCATGTTAGTTGTGGTAGTAGTTGCTGTCATGTTAGCTGTGGTAGTAGTTGCTGTCATGTTAGCTGGGGTAGTGGGTGCTGTCATGTTAGCTGGGGTAGTGGTTGCTGTCATATTAGCTGGGGTAGTAGTTGCTGTCATGTTAGCTGGGGTAGTAGGTGCTGTCATGTTAGCTGTGGTAGTAGTTGCTGTCATGTTAGCTGGGGTAGTAGTTGCTGTCATGTTAGCTGTGGTAGTAGTTGCTGTCATGTTAGCTGGGGTAGTAGTTGCTGTCATCTTAGCTGGGGTAGTAGTTGCTGTCATGTTAGCTGGGGTAGTGTGGTTACTGTGTCATGTTATGGGGTAGTAATTGCTGTCATGTTATGGGTAGTAGTTGCTGTCATGTTAGCTGGGAGTTAGTAGTTGCTGTCTGTGTTGGCTGGGGTATTGGTGCTGTCATGTTAGCTGGGGTAGTGGTTGCTGTCATGTGTGTTACCTGGGGTAGTATTAGTTGCTGTCATGTTAGCTGGGGAGTAAGTTGCTGTCATGTGGCTGGGGTGTGGCGTTCTTTCTCCTTCAATGTTTACCTGGGGTAGTGGTTGCTGTCTGTATCTCTTAGCTGGGGGAGTAGTTGCTGCATCTGTGTGCATAGGGTAGTAGTTGCTGTCATGTTATGTGGGTAGTAGTTGCTGCTGTCATCTGTAATAGCTGGAATGTGGTTGCTGTCATTAGCTGGGGTGTGGGTGCTTTCATATTGTGGGTAGTAGTTGTTGTGTCATGTTAGCTGGGGTAGTCGTTGCTGTCATGTTAGCTGGGGTAGTAGTTGCTGTCATGTTAGCTGGGGTAGTAGTTGCTGTCATGTTAGCTGGGGTAGTAGTTGCTGTCATGTTAGCTGGGGTAGTGGTTGCGAGTGATCATCAACAAACACCTACTACCTTAACGTAAAAATCCAGTTATCCAGATAGAACAGAGGACAAGTTGTATTTTATCCATTACCCACTGTCGGCAGATGAGAAAAATACACCCAACCCCTTGATCATAGAGAACACAGTACACGGAGAGCAAACCCTGTACCCTCGTGTCTCATGATAAACATCGTACACCACCCACTTAATACGACCTGCCTTTATTTAGTCTGTCAATGGTTGGGATAGAATCTGAATCTTGTGACCTCCTCTGAATGCGGGTCAGTAATTCAGTGCTCGACATAACATGGTATACCTCGAACATCAGGAGGGTCAAGTTAAGAGTGTTGGGAGAGGTCGATGGGCCTTATCTTTAACTTAAGGTCGAATTGATGATTCTAGGTAGACATCAGGTCCTTAACTCTTGCTAGATATGTAGGTTGTTAGTGGTTTGTTAATGGTAAGAGTTAATGGTCAGTCTCATAACAGGATTTTATAGTTAATTTAGGCCACCAAATCACGTATGTACCTGTACTATGTTTATGAGGATCTTTCGTCACTATCAAGGTTGAATGGGTCAGGTGTGAACAGATTCCGGAAGTCTACGTCATCACTTTACCTGTCAGCCGCTGAGTTAATTGTGTTGTTAACCTCACCACGACTTAATTTAACTGGAGTTGTTCGTTTATTTTTTTTCGAGTCGTGAGGTAGTGTGGTTGCCAACATTTTCCTGATTTGTCCTAGCCTTCTTACCTGTCCTACTACAGACCATCATGTTAACATCACCACTACAGGCCATCATGTTAACATCATCACTACAGACCATCATGTTAACATCACCACTACAGACTATCATGTTAACATCATCATCACTACAGACCATCATGTTAACATCATCACTACAGACCATCATGTTAACATCATCACTACAGACCATCATGTTAACATCAGCCCCTATTTTACATCGCAGACATGGAGTGTGCAGGTAGAGAACGTGTGTGCTCAAGTCTCCTCCACCCTCCCACGCTGCCATCACCCTCCTGCACCACCCTCACCACCCACCCACCCACACCACCCACCCACCCACACCTACCCACCCCAGGTGATGGGGTCCACTTTGGAATAATGGGCTTGTCACCCCACTTCCCTCACCCCCCCCTTCCCTCCTCCCTTACCCAGGGTGTAAAGCCACGTTGGATACGATATTTAAATGGGTAGGTGGCGTGGTGGAGTGACCAGGTGAGCCTGGATGGCGTGTGTGGGTAGATGAGTGGATGCGTGTGTGGGTAGGTGGGTGAGTGGATAGGTGGGTGGGTAAGTGTGTGGGTGGCATAGGTGGGTGGCATGAGTGGGCGGTGTGAGTGGGTGGCATGGTGTCTAACTGATCCTAGGTCAAGAGGTCATCACTAAGGAGGGTGACACATCTACCGCAAGACCTTTGTGAGTCATGGCGGATTACCTGAATATTATCCCCTTAGTTTATTTAACCTCATGATTAAACACCTAACTCTACCTAGGGGGAGGGGTTAGGTTAGGTTAGGCTACGTTAATGTTGGGATGGTTAATTTCAAGGTGAAATAACCTGGAGGCTAATGAACATGATTCTCTTGAGACTCCTGTACTGAACTCTTCCTCCTCCTGTACCTGCAGAAGAGATCGTTCAGGTCTTGTTCACATTGGCAACGACGGGAAGATGACGGTCAAGATGGCGTCGTAGTTGTGCTGTGACTTGTTAATTAGACGCGCTACCTTATTCTTCAGGTAAGGGGGAAATGATCTCGTGGTGATGGTGGTAGTGGTGGTGGTAGTTAACATATCCACCACTCACGTTAACATATCCACCACTCGCGTTAACATATCCACCACTCACGTTAACATATCCACCACTCACGTTAACATATCCACCACTCGTGTTAACATATCCACCACTCTTGTTAACATATCCACCACTCACGTTAACATATCCACCACTCACGTTAACATATCCACCACTCACGTTAACATATCCACCACTCACGTTAACATATCCACCACTCACGTTAACATATCCACCACTCACGTTAACATATCCACCACTCACGTTAACATATCCACCACTCACGTTAACATATCCACCACTCACGCTAACATATCCACCACTCTTGTTAACATATCCACCACTCACGTTAACATATCCACCACTCACGTTAACATATCCACCACTCACGCTAACATATCCACCACTCACGCTAACATATCCACCAGTTAAGTTAACATATCCACCATCTTAAGTTCCACCTCCTCACGACTCTGTTGGTATCACATAATCTGAGTGGCGAGCCTGAAAAGTTACCTCAGTTAAATTATTCACTAACTGAAGATAAGAAAAACGAAACTTCTTCTTGTTGAGTCAGTGTGGATTATCGACGCCATTTTTAACTTCCATTTTTGGGGTGTTAAATAAGTTAAATTATAGCTTTTCTTGTCTCCAGTTAAGGGAAGATTTTAACGTAAGATGCTTCCAGAGTCAATGTTAGCCGTGGTCAGACCTCACGAAAGTCTTGTTCGCCACAACTTACACAAACTGGTCTGTCAAAGACTTAAATCGTGAGCTTTAATGAGAATGAGAGTCAAGTATGAAATTAATGATGTTGACATTAAGACGGTGAGCGGGGCAGGTTAGGTTAGGTTAGTCGACTGGAGAACAAAAGAGCGTGTGGTGGCGCGTCCCGTGGTGGGCCAGCGGGTGTGCTCACTGCCCTGGTAGAATTCAAGCTTCACTAGTCACAGCAGTGTATAATTTACGTCATAGGGGTTTTATACAACCTCAAACCAAATTGTTTCAGTTCTCACTAGAATGGCGGGGATGCTCGCCCGATTCGCTATTAGCGTTAAACAGCCATTCCCACAACATGCTGCTCGTTCCCCGTAATACAAGTAACAGTTAAGATGCATATTTCGGTCATCTTAACCGATAAACAGAGTCGGAGGCAATAAAAATTAAGCCTCGGAGGACATTCAGGTTTCATTCCTGGACAATAAATGCAGCGATAAAGCGCGGGAAACACGGGCGCGCCAGTGCTGCCCCCAGCGGCGGCCGCAGATACCAGGCCCAGCCAGACCCAGCAATTTGTCGCATCCCAATAAAACAGCAGGAGCCCCTCCCGCGCCCTGCCAGGGGGCCTTCTCACAGCGCTGCCACGGGGACACTCTCAGCGTTACCAAGGGTCTTCACAGTTGACAAAGGCCCTCTTCTTACCAGGGACCTTCTGTTACCTGCTAGGGCGTCCTGTTACTTGCTAGGGCGTCCTGTTACTTGCTAGGGCCCCCTGTTACTTGGTAGGGCCTCCTGTTACCTACTAAGTCTTCATGTTACTTGGTAGGGCCTCCTGTTTCCTGGTAAGACTTAATGTTACCTGCTTGAACCTCTTGTTCCCTGCTAGAGCATCTTGCTACCCGCCAGGGCCATCTGTTATTTGATAGGGCTTCCTGTTACCTGCTAGGAGAGACTCTTACTCCCTACCAGCGACACACCTCCCACCACCTGCTTGGGTTCCTCATGCCACTAACTGAGATCCTTCTGTTGGAGGCCCTGAAGCTACCTGCCACTGTCCCTCCCAGCTACCAGACGGAGGCCCTGAAGCTACCTGCCACTGTCCCTCCCAGCTACCTGACGGAGGCTCCTGGGGGCTGGCCTGCCACTGTCCTCCCAGCTACCCACTTGAGGCCCCAGGCTACTCTGCCACTGTCCCTCCCAGCTACCTGACGGAGGCCCTGGGGCTACCTGCCACTGTCCCTCCCAGCTACCTGACGGAGGCCCTGTGGCTACCTGCCACTGTCCCTCCCAGCTACCTGACGGAGGCCCTGGGGATACCTGCCACTGTCCCTACGTGTTGATTCTATTCATTAGAAATATATCAAAGAATCTAACTCACTCACTTAATTTACGCCAAAAATATGTCACCCTGTGTACAACAAAGTTTTTTTTTAACACAGGCTCTACTGTAACTACACATGTGCTATTAATTCCTATTTAAAGTGGAAAGTTAACGTCCATATTAACATCCCGTCTGTGTTAGTTAACTTGAGGATGGACTGTTGCTCTCTCGTGGGAAACTAACCCAGGATGTAGAGCCAAGAACCCATGACACATTAACATCTCAGCTCAACACATGCACTTGATGAGGTAGGTAAGGTGTGAGGTAGGTAAGGTGTGAGGTAGGTAAGGTGTGAGGTAGGTAAGGTGTGAGGTAGGTAAGGTATGAGGTAGGTAAGGTGTGAGGTAGGTAAGGTGTGAGGGCAGGTAAGGTGAGGTAGGTAAGGTATGAGGTAGGTAAGGTGAGTAGGTAAGGGGGAGGTAGGTAAGGCAGTGAGGTAGGTAAGGAGGTAGGTATGTGTGAGGTAGGTGGTGTGAGGTAGGTAAGGTATGAGGTAGGTAAGGTGTGAGGTAGGTAAGGGGTGTGTGGGGTAGGTGGGTGTGAGGTAGGTGGGCAGAGGTAGGTAAGGTGTGAGGTGGGGTAAGGTGTGAGGTAGGTGTGAGGTAGGTAAGGTGTGAGGTATGGTGTGAGGTAGGTATGAGGTAGGTAAGGTGTGAGGTAGGTAAGGTGTGAGGTAGGTAAGGTAGAGGGGGTGTGAGGTAGGTATGTGAGGTAGGTGGGTGTGAGGTAGGTAAGGTATGAGAGGTGGGGGAGAGGCAGGTGGGTGTGAGGTAGGTAAGGTGTGAGGTAGGTATGTGTGAGGTAGGTAAGGCGTGAGGTAGGTAAGGTATGAGGTAGGTAAGGTATGAGGTAGGTAAGGTGTGAGGTAGGTAAGGTGTGAGGTAGGTAAGGTATGAGGTAGGTAAGGTGTGAGGTAGGTAAGGTGTGAGGTAGGTAAGGTGTGAGGTAGGTAAGGTGTGAGGTAGGTAAGGTGTGAGGTAGGTAAGGTGTGAGGTAGGTAAGGTGTGAGGTAGGTAAGGTATGAGGTAGGTAAGGTGTGAGGTAGGTAAGGTATGAGGTAGGTAAGGTGTGAGGTAGAAAAATTGTGAAGTACAAAAGCCTTTCAACATTTTATTGGTCAATGTAAGAATACAAACCACTTGTATTTTCCTGTCGTTTATTTCACTGTGTCTGTGGCTTCCCCCCAAGAGCGTGAATTTTACTTTCCTTGAGTTAGAACAAATTGCTGGTTTTTTTACTCTGTTACGTGTCATTCTTTACAATTTACCAGCATTTTCTGTCAGCCTCTCGACGATAAACTACGAGGTAACATTAACAAGTCCTTATTAGCAATTCTGATGAGATGGTTAAGGGTTTTGCTGTACGTTCAGGATTCCTTACAAATATTTATCATATTGTTTAGTACGATTAAATAAATTTTGAGTCATTCTGGGGTTATTTTAATGTTAGATGATAAGAGTAATTTAGGAACCAACACACTACCCTGAAGTACACCACAACATAATGACAAATATATGGGTAACTGCTTTGTATAAATGATCAGAGATATCATCGCCATAGTTGCCACAGTGATATAAGTATTCGAACAATTACTTGAATGTATACTGTCTATTGTAAGATCATTAAGTCCCGTATATGGTGGTTTATGGTGGTGGCGGGTCATGGTGTGGTGGGTGTCGGGTCATGGTTGGGTAGGGTGGGGGGCAAGGTAGGGATGGTCAGATAAACGTCCAGTGGAAACGTTTATTACCGTCAGTGTCACATGTCTCGTAGGAAGTTATAAATACAATGGTCATGTGACTCCTAAAGGGGATATTCATAGTAAACATTTTAAACATTTTGGACAATGCAAACACAGAAGAAATAGCTAGTGTCATGAAAACTTGCCTCAGTGCCCCAAGACGACAGCTGAGAACTCACACTTTGTATACATTATTCACGAGGGTCTTATCAGCCATAAACTGTGACGTGTACAAGTGATGTTTATAATCATCGTTACTTGCAACTGCTCCACGACCCACAACAACCATCTCCCCGCGTTTCAATTACAGTCACATTCTTAGTTGTACAATACATAAACGTTGCCTAAACACGACTTTTGCTTAATGTTTTCTAGTATTTTTGGCGTTGATTTAAAATATTAATACATTTGGTTATAGACAAGTAATGATTTTTTTTTTAAGGTAGTGTAGTACAGGTGCGGATGTCGTAGAAAATCAGGTCATCGTTGGCCTCTCTGATAAGGGGGTCGTGGTGGTGGTGGTGGTGGTGGTGGTCCTGTCTGGTACCCTGCTGCTACAACACACTATACACACTACAACAGATAACACGGTTGGCTATCCTCTTCCTCCTCCTCCTCACACCTGACTGTCTACAAATTGGTCATCTTTCTGTACTTGTGATTACAACGAGACGATAATTATGATATTTACTGTATTAACGAAATTACAAATAGTTAGTCGATAGAGAAGCATAAGTGAATCCATTTTTACCATACTGTACTGTATCTGCCAGAAATATTAAGCATCTAACCTAACCTAACTTAATCTAACCTAACCTAACCTAACCTAATCCAGCTCAACTCAACCTAACCTCTTCTAAGAATTCAAAACGATATTGCTTTACGATATTTGATTAGATCTTAATTAAGGTATATACAGGTGTGGACAAAATCAGCAGGTAACCTTGAACAACACCTGACGTCATCTACCTGAGGGTGACGGTGGAGGTGAAGGAAAACATTTGAGATTTTAACATCTATTTTATCTTCTTTTTTTTTGTGTTGCTGTTAATCTGATATAATATTATAAAGTAAATCAACAATCACTTACTAACAGCCAATTATATGAACCCTCCAAGTGTCCTGAGAGTTTTGATCGTCTCTGTTCACCTCTCTTCCCCACCCCGTCTCCTCACTCGCTTCGTTCTGTAACATAAAGTATAGTAGAGGATCTTTCCTTAGTAGTAACACTTGGTCAATTTACCTGCCCTTATACAGAGCCACGTCGGTGAGTCCCTCTTGGCAAGCGAGATACACATCGTTAATTAATTAAGAGCTCGTTCAGTGGTGCCTTCTGCTCGTTCACCTGCCAGTGTAGCCAATGGTGCACACACACACACACACACACACACACCTCCGCTTGGTATCACCCTCCTCCCCCCTACCGCTGCGGCTGGCTTGATATTCTTGATGGTATCAGGTATCAGGTGGCGCTGGTGAGGGGCTAGGAGACCTGTGGTGGTAGGAGGACCGTACCTGGTATTAGGTGTCAGGGAATGTACCGGCAGAATATATGAGTGTTATCGTAAGATGTGGTGTGGAAGGTGAGGTAAGGGAGGGGAGGGAGGGAGGGTAGGGGGTGAGGGAAGGGAGGAGGGAAGGAGGGTAGGGGTGAGGGAAGGAGGGAGGGAGGGAGGACATGCAGAAGGTGTGGAAGATGAGGTGAGGGAGAGAGAGAGAGAGAGAGGGAAGGAGAGAGATTGAGTGATGAAGGGAGGTATTAATGAAGGGAGGAAAGGAAGGAGGGATTAATGGAGAAAAGGAAGGAGTGAAAGAGGGGGGGGGAGGAGGGAGAGAGGTCCACAGGCTGCCACACACTGAAGGAATACACTCTTGTCCATCATGTAGTCGTGAGTGACCCTTACTGGTGCGTGAGTTACCTGAGTGACCCATCTGAGGTACCTGAGTGACCCATCTGAGGTACCTGAGTGACCCATCTGAGGTACCTGAGTGACCCATCTGAGTTACCCGAGCGAACCATCTGAGTTACCTGAGTGACCCATCTGAGTTACCTGAGTGACCCATCTGAGTTACCTAAGCGAACCATCTGAGTTACCTGAGTGAACCATCTGAGGTACCTGAGTGAACCAGCTTACCTGTTAATAACTAGTATATACAAAAATCATTAGTGTATTTTTATGTTCGAAATTCAGGATGATATTGACGCCGTTTTTATTATTTTTTTATTTTTTCATTTTTTTTTGGCATATGTGTTTTATCAATTAATATTTATTTATTTATTTATTTATTTTTAGTTTTTTACGTAGGAAGGAATTGTATGACTGTGTGGTGATTTAAGAAACTCTCTATTGTAAACAGGTATGTGTCTTAAGCCTGTGTTCAAGTAGGTATATTATATGCGCGAACACAAGTATACACACAAACACATCGACCCCCCCCCCACATACATGAAGACATAAACAAACTCATATACATACATACAAACTTAAAACACATATACACAAACATACACACAGACACTGACTAATAAAACATAATACACAAACGAAATTAAAACTCAGAAAATCGGTTACAGACACTCTAACACCCGAAGCTGTACATGTCTGTATCCCTTCTACACACACACACACCCACACATGATGACTTGATCTGAGAATTTGGGGAGAAGCTTTTGCACCATCATCGACACTGGCTCCTGCTTCCACACCCGACTTCCCTCGACCGCATCCAGCCCATACGAGCACGAACTGACCGCTATAGGAACAGCCCAGTCCCAACCATTGTAAAAATTATCATCAACTCGTAGTTAACCAATGTATTCACTCGCAGCCAATGTTCCTTTTGCACTGTTACTATGATGCAATTCTCCTCTCTCCCCCACTTGTTAATACGAGTTTAATATATTAGTATCACTTACGTTACTTGTGTATTATTTGTCAATCAAGTGACCTTATTATGTAACTGTATATTCTCAACCTTTTGGCTGCCATGTTCTTTCAATTGATTTTATTATTAATTATTTTACACACACACACACACACACACACACACACGTACACAGAGAGTAACAACAGGTTAAGGCCGAGGGACTCTAACTGACGTTATTATTAAGTCGTTATCAAAAATATGTACAAAACGTTGGTAATAACCCGAGTAATACAGCATTCCTGCCACTACTGACCCGCTGTGTAGATCCCGCCGCCCCACCACTGCCGCCACCCCGTCACCACCACCCCACCACTACCACCACCGCCCCACCACCACCCCACCACTACCACCACCCCACCACTACCACCGCCCCACCACCACCACCACCGAGTAAGTAAGTCATTGTTTTAGGTAATTTCACATATTTCCCATCTTGCAATCGTATTAATTCCCTCTCTTTATTCCTTTACTCTTAGTTCTGAGTTGTGTTTATTCGTCTGTGTGTTTCTGATTGTCATAAGTTGGTTTATTTATGGTTGTTATTGTTGTTATTATTATTATTGTTTTTTATTATTATTATTATTATTATTATTATTATTATTATTATTATTATTATTATTATTATTATTATTATTATTATTATTATTATTATTATTATTATTATTATTATTATTATTATTATCATCTCAGTGCACCTAAAAAACATTAGTTACTTACTGGGAGTTGTTTGTAAAGTTAGGTAACTCAGGGTGTCATCACAGGTATTCTCCCACCTGTGTGTCACGTGTCTCACCTGTGTGTCACGTGTCTTACCTATGTGTCACGTGTCTCACCTGTGTGTCACGTGTCTCACCTGTGTGTCACGTGTCCTACCTATGTGTCACGTGTCTTACCTGTGTGTCACGTGTCCTACCTATGTGTCACGTGTCTCACCTGTGTGTCACGTGTCTCACCTGTGTGTCACGTGTCTCACCTGTGTGCCACGTGTCCTACCTATGTGTCACGTGTCTTACCTGTGTGTCACGTGTCCTACCTATGTGTCACGTGTCTCACCTGTGTGTCACGTGTCTCACCTGTGTGTCACGTGTCTCACCTGTGTGTCACGTGTCTCACCTGTGACTTGATAGTTGGTGACATCATCCTAACTCCATCCTAAACATTTCAGTGCAACATTGATTATAATATATAACCATTTAGAAATTTAGTATTACTTCATTAAAATCAACTGTACAAAGTAATACTCACTAGCATTTACATATAACTTCCCTGTATTATAAAAGAGAAGAAAAAAATAGGACTTATAATTTCCTGGTCGCTTGAGGAGCCAATGTGTGGGAACGCCGCCATTAACCTTGGCTATGTGGGATATTTTAGAAGAACTGTACACTCGCGGTCATTAAGGTATCATGACATACTTATCGACAATTATCCCAGTAGTCATAACCTGGCGATGTGAGTGCTTACCTGCTGACTCCTTCACCTGCTGACTCCTTCACTTGCTTACCTGTTGACTCCTTCACCTGCTGACTCCTTCACTTGTTTACCTGTTGATTCCTTCACTTGCTTACCTGTTGATTCCTTCACTTGCTTACCTGTTGATTCCTTCACTTGTTTACCTGCTGACTCCTTTACTTGCTTACCTGCTGACTTCTTCACCTGCTTACCTGCTGACTTTTTCACCTGTTTACTTGCTGACTCCTTCACTTGCTTACCTGTTGACTCCTTCACTTGCTTACCTGTTGATTCCTTCACTTGCTTACCTGCTGGCTTCTTCACTTGCTTACCTGCTGACTCCTTCACTTGCTTACCTGCTGACTCCTTCACATGCTTACCAGACTAACTCCTTTAACTCCTTACCTGCTGACTGCCTTCACCTGCAGACTCCTTCAACTCCTTACCTGCTGACCCCTTAATCTGCTTACCTGCTAACTACTTACCTGCTGATTCCTTCACCCCAAGAATCTGCTTCAGGTCCCCGTATCGCGTCCATAACTCTGGTGTTGGATAAGATCGGCGGCATAAGGGATGTCGTATTCATTGAACTCCTGTCGTGAATATTAAACCCCTCTCCCCCGTCTTGATTAGTCTATCAAACTCGGTAACCAGCATTATTCCCGACCAAACGGTGCAGATAATGCTTAGACATGACCCCTGGGTTTCATCGGTGAACTGTTAATTATTTTCTCCATCTCTCTCTCTCTCTCTCTATTTACGCTTTGGTGTTTTAATTACGGTGTAAGAGGATCATTATTATCATTCTCCTCTTTAGTCTTCGTGTTTGTTTTATTCTCCTTTGTCTTCTTTCGTCATTTTTCTTTCTTCTTTTCTTTGTCTTTCTCTTTCATTCTCTTCCTCTTTCTTCTCCTCTTTTTCCTTCCCGCTACTCCTTTTCCTTTTCCCCCTTCTTCATCCCCCTTATTCTCATCCTCCTCCACCTCCTCCTTCTCCTCCTCCTTCTCCTCCTCCTTCTCCTCCTCCTTCTCCTCTATTTATTCTCATATTTATCTGTTAGTTGTTGGTCTGTCATCAGTTGTTTACATCAGCTGTGTCTGAAAAGTTAACCAGATATGATTCTCACTTTATCGTCGTTCACAGATCCATTATTTAACACACATTGGCTTTACTAATTATTTACAACAGGTGTGTATCTTGATTACCTGTTATTGATGCTCAGGTATGGTAATTAAATTCCTAAGCCAATTCAATAAAGTCGTTTTCTATTAATTGTTTTACTGAAATTCTTACAAAATAAACAGAAGATGATTTGTTGACTCCATATATTGTTGTTGTTCTCTGTAATTCATTGTTTTTATTTGTGTATTTGTAAATTTGTTGTTTCTCGTGTTGGTCTTTCGCTTTCACGTGGTAGGATTGAAGTTTTCGACTAATTTTAGCATATTTGAACTGACACTCGTCTGTAGCTTGAGTGAAGGGAAATTTAGCTCACAAGACACACACAGCCTTGTTTTGTTGTCGTCTTGGCGTTGAAGTGGCGTTGGGGTTTATTTTCAGCGTTGATTCTGCATTGACATGACATTTATGGTTTGGTGGACTGGTATTGTTGTCGGGGAGGCAGTGTGTGATGAGACGACTGGCTGGACAGACAATCATTGGGCAAATTTGGAGGTATATACCCACTAAAATAATAATTGTCCACGGAAAGCAGCAGTCTTATCGTCCTGGTTTCTGGCTATCATGAATTTGGTGAGTTAGATGTCGTAAATTTTATGATTTTATCCTTGGCATTGTAACAACTTTCCTCTCTTTTTTTTCTTCTCTTGTTGCTTATTGAGATGTTGATAAGAAAAAGAAAATCATATGATGCAGTTAACCAATCAAGGATATTCTGGATTTAATGGTACCTATATTGTTGCTACCAGACGTTGATGTTACAGCTACGTGTTTACAATTTACGATTTGGACCAAGGTTTGTTAGTTTTATTATTATTATTATTATTATTATTATTATTATTATTATTATTATCTAGACAACCTTAGGTGATAATGAAGGTATGTGGAGATGACTTGTATATAACTTTACATAATACGAACCTTCTTCCCACAGGCACGATAGCAAGACTGAATATCTTATAGTCTTCAATCATTCCTACTAATAAGGGATCATTTATCTAAACATCATGAACGAAGGTAAACATTTAATGAAACTTATAAACGCCTACTTGGAATATTTATTTTTCTTTAATTACCCCACAGAAAATAAACTCAACCAATAAACTTACAATGGTTGAAGATTCTTGTGGTTAACTAACAGAATCAATTGACGGGTTTTTGGTTAATACGTGATGGCGTTGTGTGTGTTTTTTTCTATCTACCATAAACTCATTGAAAATATTCCTTAACACACCCATCGTCTTTAGTACACATAACAGTCTACACTTACACAGGGAAACACCACACCGCCTCCTGTCCTGTTCATTCTCCTGCAGTATGTAGCCGAACCTTCAGATCCACAGCAGCTCTGAGTCATTACTGGGTCGATTATATTCTTTTGATGAGCCTGCGAGATGAGGAGGAAGACAAGAGAACGATATGCGCTTAACCTCTGATCGCATTCTCAACATACCTACTGATCATACGCCATGATAATCCCGTGGCTAGTTTTTCTCCTCGTTTAGCGACCAGGAGAGATCCAATCGTGTCGTGCTTTAGGGTATAGAAGAAATATACCGCTGATAATAAGCCTCCTGTGTTCTGTCGGGTTAGTGTTGTCCGTCGCAATTAGAATTTTATTAGACTTGATTGGTCGCTGCTGCTGTTGTTGTACTAGTGGCGAGTTTTGGGTTCCCGGATGCTGATGTTGAGGATGCGACTTTAGTCTTGATCTAGGGTGTATGAGGCAGGGTGTGGGAGTGTGAGGTAGGGTGTGGGAGTGTGAGGTAGGGTGTGGGAGTGTGAAGTAGAGTGTGAGGTAGGGTGTGGGAGTGTGAGGGTGTGGGAGTGTGAGGAGGGGTGGGAGTGTGAGGTAGGGTGTGGGAGTGTGGGGTGTGGGAGGTGTGAGGCAGGGGTGTGGGAGTGTGAGGGAGGGTGTGGGAGTGTGAGATAGGTGTGGGAGTGTGAGGTAGGGTGTGGGAGTGTGAGGGAGGGTGTGGGAGGTGAGAGGGTGGGGTGTGAGGTAGGGTGTGGGGTGTGAGATAGGGTGTGGGAGTGTGAGGTAGGGTGTGGGAGGTGTGAGGTAGGGTGTGGGAGTGTGAGATAGGGTGTGGGAGTGTGAGATAGGGTGTGGGAGTGTGAGGTAGGGTGTGGGAGTGTGGTAGGAGGTCAGATTCTGGGCAACGAACAAATTAAAACTCTAGCCACAAGTAAGAAGGAAATATTTGATACAATGTCTGAGTGAAGAATCAAAGCAGAGGATTTGGGGTATACTGTACAGATGAGTGAGTGAATGAGTGAAGATAGAGTGAATGTAGGTGAATGAAGATAGTGTGAATGTAGGTGAATGAAGATAGAGTGAATGTAAGCGAATGAAGATAGTGTGAGTTTATTATTATTATTATTATTATTGGAAACATGTACCAGGCACACATTGCCGTATACAACAAGAAATAACCCAAAGACGAGATTAGATCAGTTAGCAACGAGGTAGGGAAAGGTTAGAGCGCCAGGTTGTGATGCCGTTACCTCCCGCCATCACCTGGTCTTAATCACCTGTAAACGGCGGATGTGGTAATAATCATAACGACAGGTGTGTACTATGACTATCTGCCACACTGTTTACTTCTCTGGTGAGGTTATATGGTTCTAGGAGATGTTTCTAGGAGATGGTTCTAGGAGATGGTTCTGGGAGATGGTTCTAGGAGATGGTTCTAGGAGATGGTTCTAGGAGATGGTTCTAGGAGATGGTTCTAGGAGATGGTTCTAGGGGATGGTTCTAGGAGATGGTTCTAGGAGATGGTTCTAGGAGATGGTTCTAGGAGATGGTTCTAGGGGATGGTTCTAGGAGATAGTTCTAGGAGATGGTTCTGGGAGATAGTAAAGATTCCTCTTGTTGAAACCTCTCCTACTTAACACACTCCACCTTAACATACTCCACCTGAACACACTCCTCCTCAACACACCCCACCTTAACACACTCCTCCTTAACACACTGCACCTTAACGCCTCCTTAGGACCCCGTCGTTGTTCACGTTTCAGGAGTCTGATAAGTGATTGAAAAACTCGTCCTTGGGTGCTGAGAAATGCTGAGAAGTGCTGTGAAGTGTTGAGAAGTGTTGACAAGAGCTGAGAAGTGTTGATAAGAACTGAGAAGAGTTGAGAAGTGCTGAGAAATGTTGACAAGAGCTGAGAAGTCCTGAGACGTAAGAAGAGTTCCTCAGGTGTGCTTTTTTTTTAGGTCTAGTGCAGCGCCGCGTTGGTCATGTTAGTTCAGTGAGACAGAACGTGTAAGATGTGTCCGTATTGGTCTTAAGCCGTGAGGTGGTGGTCATTGTGTAGTGTAGGAAGGAGGTACAATATTCATGTCTCTTATATTGGTAGGTTAGGTTAGTCTCTCTCTCTCTCTCTCTCTCTCTCTCTCTCTCTCTCTCTCTCTCTCTCTCTCTCTGTGTGTATATGCAGAGGTGACTTGATGGCTAGGATCACTTCAAGATTATCATGAAAGATTATTGGTGTAGACAAACTTTTTCTTGGCGAAGCAGAGGAGGAAAATATTGGGATCACCTGAAAATTTGACATCCCAGATTTTCACTTGAAGATTAACTACCCTAATGCTAATCAACCCTAACTTGTCATAACCTAACCTAACCTAACCAAAACCTAACCTAACTTCTTCCCCTTCCTCGGTTAACGTTATGTTGGTTAATCTTCAAGTAAAATAAGGTTGGGTGTCAAATCTTCAGATGATATTAATGATGTCAGGAAGTAATGTATTGATTATAATGCAACAGAAGATGAATGGTTTAAATAGATTGGACACATTAGGAAGGAAAACTAAACAGGAAATTACTGTGAGGGAAGGATGTTTTGAGAACAGTTTAATGTACAGTGAGCGACAAAATTCTCTTACTAGTTTTGGATGAAATGTTTCCCGGAATACTGGAACCTTCCCACACTCTCTCTGGAAAACTTTTGAACAGCTGGCAGGCCTGGAGGAGAGGACTCATGCCGAATTTCCAGGTGTATAATTTAATTGTACTGAAAAATATAGTGATCTATTGTGAAATATATCATTTACCACATTAACCACTTTGGGATGTTTCGAACCAGGATATGCTTCATGTTCCGTTCCGTATAGAGACTCGGAGCTTCTTGTCTCAGATGAATCACACTACCCACTCAGGCATACCAACTGTTCATATATAGTCGAGGTAAATCTTTTTTTGTTTCTTCAACTTCCAAAAAAAAATATAACAGACAAAACAGAGAAGATAGTTTTCTCACTTAATGAATGCATGTTAAGTGGATGTACGTTAATCTGGTATAACGTTAAGCGAATACTGACAGTATATCACCGAGGCATCTTTTATTTTTCTTCGAGGCATTACAAAACCCCCCACCATATTATGCGTCAGTTCTTACGTACTAAACTGGCATAGCGTGGGTGACATTCGTGGGTCTTATCTGGAGTGTAATTGTGGTATAAGAAGTGTGGAGGAACGCGTGGTAGATACTTACCTTGATAAGATTGTTTTTAATGGTGAGTTGTCAGACCATCGCCGTACCACACAACAACACACCGTCTACCACACCTATGTTTACGCGTGGCGAAGAGAGGGAGGAATGATGAACGGTGTGGGGGTGAAAGGGAGGAATGATGAACGGTGTGGGGGTGAGAGGGAGGAATGATGAACGGTGTGGAGGTGAGAGGGAGGAATGATGAACGGTGTGGAGGTGAGAGGGAGGAATGATGAACGGTGTGGAGGTGAGAGGGAGGAATGATGAACGGTGGGGGTGAGAGGGAGGAATGATGAACGGTGTGGGGGTGAGAGGAGGAATGATGTGGTGTGGAGGTGAGAGGAGGAATGATGAACGGTGTGGGGGTGAGAGGGAGGAATGATGAACGGTGGGGGGTGAGAGGGAGGAATGAACGAAGAAGATAAAAAGAAAGAAATGAGCAAAGGAGAGAGAGAGAGAGAGAAAGAGAGAGAGAGAGAGACGAAAGGAAGGACTTGTACGTACGGAAGATAAAAGAGACAGACAGACAGACAGACAGAAAAGATGAAGGGAAACGGAGACAGAAATGTAAAGTCCCCTTCACTAGTACGTTTACAGGGACTCGTCATATAAACATTCCACAAATCATTATCCTTGAGACATTTGTTTTAATATTGTTTTAATTTGATTCCATAGTAAGTCAGCTACTGTGAATTTTCTTCTGTCGAATGTAAACAAACAGAGAGCTGCCTACACTGCACAAAACCTGACGGATTCCTGTAAACGTATACAAATGAAGGGGGACTGTTATACCTTGATTGATCTCGTGACTTTAAAGCAAAACACACACACACCTGTCCACCTTTTTTAGTCAATCTAAGCAAAAGTGACTAGAACACATAAGTGGAAGGAGAGAGAGTATAACAAGAGAAGGGGAGAGAGTATAACAAGAGAAGGGGAGAGAGGAAAAGAGAAGATAAAGAATATCATCAAATACTCGAAAAACATGAGAGAGAGAGAGAGAGAGAGAGAGAGAGAGAGAGAGAGAGCCAGATGGTTAAGCCTCAGTCAAGCACAGTGGGAGGAGGAGGGAGTGGGGGGAGGGGCGGAGTTTGGACACCGTCAACTTAAAACATGGGCGACAGAATTTTCCAACCAGACACACCCAGAGGGGCACTTTATAATTACCATTACAGGTAATTAAACGGCGTCTCCTGGAATAGGGCTCATTAGTGGACAGAATTATATAAAAAAACAGAGGGAAGGACACGACTTGGGGACCTGATGGTGGTGGTGGGGGTTAGTGGGGGTGGTGGTAGGGGGAGTTGTGGGGGAGAGGGGGAGGGGAGGGCGGTACTTTAGCAATTGGCTCTTGTTGGCTTTCCTCACCCAAGGTTAAGCCAGTCGTAATTTCACATATAATGACCTAGTCTGGTGATCGAGCAATAGCCCACAGTCACGAAGGTCAGATGTAAGGTTGGGTGGTGGGGGGGAAGACCTTACCTGGAACACATAGTAGGTAAACATATTGGTAGTAATAATAATAATAAGACCTGATGAAAACAATGGTGAGTTTTTGTCATATATGGATAACTATTCCATTTTATTACTAAAACTTAATGGAAATTAGTTCATTGGTGTTCAAATTTTTTTCTGTTTCATTTAAGACGACATTTACCATCATGAAATAGTCAGATTATACTTAAAGCAAGTTAGGTTAGGTAGGGTTAGTTAGGTAAGGTTAGGTAAGGTTAGGTTAGTTTAGGTAGAGTTTTCTATGAAACTATTCATTTATTTGTATAGTGATAGTCTAGACCAGGGGCACTCGATTACTATATGTAAAGCTCCAGTCAAACAAATTTTCTAGATGGCCAAGGCCCGGATGAGACTTGATTTAATATGAGGCAATGATAAACAAATGAAGAATGTACGTGTAATTGTGACTGTGGGCCTTTAATTGAGTGATTAATCATCATTAGTATGAAAAGTGACACTTCGTGTTTCTTGCCAATTCCCTGAACTTTGGTACAAATTATGTGATAGCCAGACGAAGACAATGGTGATGGTGTTCACTGGTGATGGTGTTCACTGGTGATGGTGTTCACTGGTGATGTTGGAGCAGTATTTGTTCTTTATTAAACTCATGGCGGAGAAAGCAGACTCACAGTGGTAAGTGGAGCCAAACATTGTGAGGATATATAATGTGACTTTGTGAAGATGAGGGAACTAGCTTGAGACACCTGTGTCCAGAATGTGTGGGAGAGAGATGCTGGGGCCGCCGCAGGAGCACTTCTGGTCTAGAGAGATAATCGTCTACAGCCAGTCACAAGTTTAAAAAATATGTTAATAGAATTTATTGCTATTAGGTAGTTATTCCTATTTAGAGTACACACACACACACACACACACACACACACACACACACACACACCATCGTTAATTTAACAAGATACGCTCAAAATACAGTTTTAATATGAATTCTTGCACCACTGTGTTTAATATGAACAGTATGCATGATAGTGAGTCACGCCTTAATACACAGCTAATGACAACAGTCAGCAAAGATGGACCTAATTTAGTGGTTTAAGAATCTGTAATTAAAAATAATTCGTGTATTTATTTATCTATCTACGTGTTAATGTAAATAGTGTCACTTAATATCGTTCAGTAAAGTACAAGGTTTGGTTTATAATTACCCAAGTGGTTTATAATGACTGGAGTGAATGAGAACATGAGAGCTGGTCCATTGACACGTATTTTCAGCCGCTTGATGACCCCGCGGTTTAATTTGGTCTTCTTGCCTAGTAATTAACTGTTCTTGATCTAGTTATTAATGCCATGACAAAACAATACAAATACTACTACTACCATGGTGTGTTCTGAACTGTTTTTAATTACCTGTATTATAGAAGAACAGTGGCGAGAAGGTTTACACGCTATGACAACAATCAACAGAATACGTAGTTCACCCACAATACCTCAGTCTTTGGCAACGAATAATTTCAACAAAATTCTAAATACAAAAAAAAATGCTACTGTGTTTGTGAGTTTTTTTTTTACTTCACCAGATTATCCCGGAGTCAAAGAACATTAGGTGTATCAAAGAAAATCGAGGACACAGTTACTACCAGAGAAACCAACCGCCCCACCAGACTCTCTTCCCCCTTCCCTCCCTTCCCCTGCTGCCAGCCGTCCAGCAAACCAGATCACTGTTAGATATTGTTGTCCCTCTTAAGATCCCCCAGGCCAATTTTATGGAATTCCCCGAAGTCCATCAACAGCGGTGTTTGCAGGTTGATCTATAAGACAGTGTTGTGGGGTAGGTACAGTAGCTCCGGGTGTTGTTGTGGGTGCAGATAATGGCGACAGTTGGACGTAATTTTAAACATAAACTATGAAGGACTGGAGCCAAGGATGGGAGGCACCAGTGAATGTTAATGTTAGTTTTTGTTCTTTGGGTAAATACAACACATTTTTTTTGTGAACTGAGAACGATATGAGTACTAAAATATGATTAATCATGAGTATTTACATTAAGCTTGTCTAATAATGATGTGAAACAGCAGGCATAGGTTTCTTTATTTATCATATTGAGTATTTGTAGAGAAAAAAACACCTCTAGACAAATACCCAAAATAAAACATGAGATTAGAGTTTATTTCGTGTACAAAGTCAATAAGCGTAACAAATTAAAATAAACATTACCTTTCATCTCGCACAGAAGAAATAAATTCGAATGGATCTTTTTTTTTTCGCGATAAAAAAAAGTGAATAGAAATCTACTGTTTTAAGATGCCACTGAAGACCGTTCCCGGGGAGACCTATGACTGGAGGGTAAACATATTGTAACGTCAATGATATTCACATTTAGAGAGTGTCGTAACGATGAGTAACAATGACACTCGAGGTAATGACAGCTGTAATGATTGGCATTACGGCCGACGTTGATAATGGTGATGACTGTAATAGACGTCAACGATAACAGGGAGGATGGTTGTGATGGCCGGGAGGTGTGGGTGGTGGTTGGCGATGGTGGTGGTCTGGTGAGGCGGCAGGAGGATGAAGAGGAACCTGCAGGGTGCTGGACAAGAGAGAAAACTCCTCCTTCAACCTCAGTCTTGGTGGTCCTCTTCCTCCTCTACCCCCCCCCCCTCATCCTCCTACTTCTCCCCCACCCTAACTGCTCCTCTACCCCACCTTTTCCTCCTCTCCCCATCTCCTCCTCCTCCTCCTCCTTCCTCATCATCACATCATTAATCCAACTCCCGCTTTCTTCCCAATTCCTCCTACGCTTTCGTTTAATCTTATCCTTTGCTTCTGCTCTCCTCTTTTTCATCTCCCTCTTCCTTCTCTTCTTCTATTGTTCTTCTCTTCTCTTCCTCCTCCCACCTTCCTCCCTGCACCCTCTCGGCGTCCTGGGTGGTCCCGCCTCTTCAACTGCACTCTCTCCTCTTCCTCTTCTTTATCTTTTTGTCTTCTCTGCTTCTCTTCCTATTCGTCTATCTTTCTCTTCTCATATCCCCACCAACCATGTCCGGTGCTTTTTATTGTCGTGTCATTATTCATATTTTTCTATCAATTCTTATTCTTATGACTCAATGGATAGTTTCCTTTTCTTTAATTATTATTATTATTATTACTGTTATCATTTTCATTATTATTATTATTATTATTATTATTATTATTATTATTATTATTATTATTCCTCAAATTATCTTTCTAAAACACTTGACACTCTTGCAATTTGCGGACATTGAATTGACTTTTTTTTTAAATATTTTCTTTATTTATATTCAAGTTATTTTAGTCTTCCAATATTTATGCCGGGCAGGAGGATACAAGTCTCTATATTTCTTCAAGTTTACATCCATTCCTGTTTTGTTTTTTGTTCATACTTCCACTCCACCATATGCTCTTAGCGACAGGTGTTCAGAGGATGGCGGACTCTGTGGTTTTTGTCAGTCTAACATATATTCTCCGTTTTCTATGTAATTATTGTCATATTAAAATGAAGTTGGGGTTACCACTTATGTTGGGCCGAAAAATTTTCTTTCATTTTTATTATTATTATTATTTTTGCTTTGGGCATTTATCTCATGGGTTATTATTCTCTTCATATAATAATTTTGATTATTTATATTAAAGCGTTGGTTTGTTTGTTTGTTTATATTGTTAAATGACAGACTGGAGCTTTGATGTTGAGAGTCAATTATTGGCGAAATTATTGAACACACGGGAGAGGTTGGCAGTGGACAGACAGAGGTAGTGTTCCCTCGCAGGGCTCTACAGACACCCACTCCTGCATGTGAGCTTAAATATATATCCAGGAGTGCATGCATGCATTCATACACACTCTTCTAACACACACAACCACTCATGTGATTATGCAGATTATATATGTACATATGCATACACAGATGATTATTTGCGTGTACACATGAGAGTATTCACACGCGCCCACACTCGTTAAAACACACACACATATACACGTACACAAAAACAATGACACACACATTACCACACAATGAAAATTCATGCGGGTGCATATATATATATATATATATATATATATATATATATATATATATATATATATATATATATATATATATATATATATATATATATATATATATATATAAAGAACATTGGCCCAACATTAACAGGTGAACCAGGTAATTTTACTAACAAGTCCGCCTGTACACCATAGTTATTTAGGTTCATTAGGAAGCACAGTTTATAAGTCTTAAATCACATGTTTGGAACCTTTCGTTAATTACATCCGAGATCAGGAAGAACAAAAAAAATTAGAACGTCATTATAAACAGTATGAGAGTCTAATCTGCATATGTACATGAGAATTGTTGTGTGAAATTTGTCACATATCGCTCGACCTGTTATTACGCTCGCCGCCTGTAGTATTAGAAATCAATTACAAAGCCATTGAAATTAATAAAGCGAGTTTAGCAAAGGCCGTAGCTAATGGCTAATGTGTACGTTCGGCGAGGCTGGGCGGAGTCAACCCAAGTCTCGTTTTCTGTTCATCCAGTTTCGGTGCGTTTCTTTGATATTCGACTTCTTTAACGATCTTGATTTATGGAAAAAGTACGTCCCGGAAAAAAAGAATAATAATTAGAGTGTTGGGGTATTGTTGGGTATTATATACGAGTTAAGGAGGCGGCGGGTGGGCGGCAGCAGAGAGAAGATGGACTGACGGCGACCACCTCGGGTAGAAAGATTACCTCACAGGCAAGGGTCGAACAAGCCAGGAGTTTGTTGCTTGTCAGTGCTGCCATTACCCGTAGCTCAAGTCCTAGCTGGTGTTCGTATCCATCAAGAGAACAGGTTTACCATCATTACTGTGTCATATTTAAGTAATTATATCAAGAAATGAATCTCTTGAGCAAGTATTGGATCAGTTAAAATAAAATTAACTAGTATGGATGTCCTCCCTTTGTCCGTGGTCGAGTGATAAAGTGTAAAAAGCGACCGGAAGCCGTGGCCAGTGATCGGGGATTGGGACGAGAAAGGAAGACAACGTAATTGCATACTACGCTCTTTATTCGACACCTCAGCTTGACTGGGGCGGCACTAAGGAACGCAGCGACCCACCACTCTACCACAACACATTTTTACAGCGGCGGCCTCTCAAAACATTACCACACTCACTCGTTAACACCAAATATGAAACATCACAACATCACTTTAACTTTAACCATCTTTAGTAGTATTTATCTCAGGTGTCGGCGAGGGTAAAGAGTTTACGAACATAATCTGGGGTTAGGTGAAGCGCAGGTGAGGGAGGAATAACAGGGCAGTGGGCGCCACACACACACATAGCAGCGTACTTACCCCCAGATTACTAGCTCCGTCAGGTACACCGGCACACCTGCTGCCAAACTCGCTACATGTTTTCAGTATAGATTTTCAAGGTTCACAGACTCTCTTGCTGCTCCCTGGCGATAAATTTAATACAAGGAGGGAAACAAAAAAACATAGATACCTTGATTTATCAGTTTGTAATACTGACACATAGAGACAAATTCGAACCTTACAGTATAGTTGAGAATATTCGCTCAGACGATAAAAAAAAATCAATAAAGATGAAATATAAATTACTCGGTTTAAAAGAAATTATTACCTCTATTCCTACACCTTCAGTTAAATTTACCGAACGTTGTTTAGAATATTATTAACGAGTTGTTGAATTAAACGGACCATTGTAAACTACTGTATAGGTTATTGAAACAAGTATAGCGTTTTAGCATTATATGATCGTTAAGTTGGGTACTGTTGTTCAGGCTTCATCCGACTCATAGTACCATTTGTTCAGGCTCCATCCGCTCATAGTACCATTTGTTCAGGCTCCATCCGTTCATAGTACCATTTGTTCAGGCTCAATCCGTTCATAGTACCATTTGTTCAGGCTCCATCCGTTCATAGTACCATTTGTTCAGACTTCATCCGTTCATAGTACCATTTCTTCAGACTTCATCCGTTCATAGTACCATTTGTTCAGGATTTATCTAGATTATAAAAGTTCTTCCTAGCCACAACTTGATGTCTGTAACTCAGGGAGAATTTACGACAAGGAGAGGCTGGAGCTAATACCTCACCCCTTCCTTCTCTCCTGCCTGGTGAGAGAGAGAGAGAGAGAGAGAGAGAGAGAGAGAGAGAGAGAGAGAGAGAGAATGATTCTGATTATCAATATGGGACTCCCCCCCCCATTAATCCTCCTCCTCCTCCTCCTCCCCTTAATCCCCTCTTCCTCCCCTTAATCCCCTCTTCTTCCCCTTAATCCCCTCTTCCTCCCCTTAATCCCCTCTTCCTACCTCCCTCCTCCCTTCTGCTGCACACTGATTGGTCTACTGGATTGTGTTTTGATGGTGAGACGAGCGGTGATTGGCGGTAGATGAGCCAATCAGCCACACCTGACACCTTGATCTGGTTCTCAGTTTGTTGGTTTCTCCTGTTTATTCGTTTCCTTGTTTCTCCCGTTTATTCGTTTCCTTGTTTCGTCTCTTCTTTTGTCCTTGTTTCGTCTCCTGTTTACCTTCTTCCTTGAGTTATTCTGTTTATATCTGTTTCATATTCTCCAGTTTATTTCCTTCTCTGTTATTCCATCTCTCCTTCCATCCACCCTCTCCACCTACCCTTCCATCCACCTACCCTTCCATCCACCCTATCCACCCACCCTATCCACCTACCCTTCCATCCACCCTATCCACAAGTACAGGTACAGATACAACTACAGACCTGTCACACACACACACACACACAAGACACACACACACACACACACACACACACACACACACACACACACACACACAACCCTACGGTCAGGACGCGCCATATTTCCAATACATGAAAGTCGCACTGCGTTTATCCGGACATTTCTTTTATTTCCGTCAATATTTACTCTTAAGTTATCACGTACACTTTCCCTGTTGTAAGAATAATACACTGGATCACATCATCTTTCGCTACATTGCCGGGTTTTTTTTACTGTTGGTGTGACGGCATCAACAGAGAACTAACCTCCCCCCCCTCCCCTGAATTGCTAGTAAGTTGACGAGTGGAATAGTTGATAGATAGATTGGTTCAGAATGTAGATAGACAGTATAGGTCTAACCTTATTCCCTCCTTCCCTTATTTCCTCCTTCATTTCCTCCCTCAAACTCTCTCTCATTCCCTCTCCCTCATTTCTTCCATCATTCTCTTTTATTTTCCTCCCTAATTCCCTCCCTCCTCTTCACCTTCAACCTCCTTCCCTTATTCTCTCTCTCTCTCTCTCTCTCTCTCGTCTCACTCTTCTACTTTATTTCTAAGTCACATTATCTCTCCGTTTATCCTCCGTTTATTCTTCTATCATCATTCTCCCTTTTGTTGCTTTGGAGCCCCTCCCAATCTTCTTCCTCCTCCCCCCCCCTTCCTCCTTTCCCCCCTTCTCTCCTTCCTCTTTTCCCCCTTCTCTCTTTCCTCCTTTCTCCCTTCTCTCCTTCCAACCCTTCCTCTCCTTCCTCCAACCCTTCCCCTCCTCTCCTTCTCCTTCCCTCTCTTCCTCCTCCTCTAACCCTCCCTCCCCTCCCCCCAATCAGCCCCGGAGCTCAGGTGCGAGAAGTTCACCTAATCAGAAGATTTTGCGAGATTGTGAGCCCCATCCCAGCGAGGTTAATGCTCTAGACCGGCCGTGAAGATGTGAATTGTGTTGACGATTGTGGCCGAGGTGCAGGTATAGAGGTCTGGGGGCGGCCACACTCCACCGCCACTACACTCCCGGCTAAATCCCTACTCTGACCGCTTTATTGACACTCTGATTTGTGTTTATGACGCCCTATGTGGATTACGGACGCGCGTTTCATCGATCCCTCATCCGGATAACGCATTAGAATAAGCCTCCGCGGCGTATCTGTGGATCCGTCCAATAAAAACAAGGAATGAAAGTCAGTGGAAAAATGTGGTAGGTGTGTGTTGAGTGTGTGGCACCATCTATCCTTATAAACTGTCAATAATGGCATTAACAGAGCCGCACACCCGCGTAAACCAGCTGCTCCCTGTGTCCCGAACCTCGCTCTTGGCCCCGACCTCCGCCTCCTTCACCAACTCTTGGACTAATACCCCAGTGTAATATGATCAGATTTTTAATATGTGTTTGTCTATAAGTTACCTATGATCAATAATTGTCTTAATTTGTAAGGTTTATGGATCTTCTCTGAGAAATTTAGCGTTTGTGTATCATTGTGTTATCAAATTATTAATTGACAACTTGGACAATGACAACGGTAACGATAAAACTTAGTGGCCGCTGTGTCGGGTGTCTGTTCTGTTCTCGGATTCCATTTTTCATCTCTTTCGTCTTACTAGATAAGTTCATTTCATATTTATCAAGGAGAGCGAGGCAGGGTCACACACCAGGAACGGGAGGAGTTCCCCACGGGCGCGTGTGGCGGGAAAGTGTCGCTCAAACCCGCCAAAGTGGCGAATTCCGCCGCCTAGCAGCGTCACCCGGCACCCGAGGAAAGGAGGGGAGGCTGTTATATGGCCGCTATTAAGCATCCAGACAAACAATTACCAGGCGGGAAGAGCGTCTGTACGGGACAGTAATGGAGATCCAACAGTTGAATTACCTGAGGAAACGTTCTTGAGTGTGTGGCGGGCTGGCGCTGCTCAGGGGAGGGGGGGAGGAGAAGCGCGCCACACGTCAATACCTTGATTTTTAAACCCGCGCCTCAGCCCCCCTCCCTTCCCCTCCCTCTCCTCTCCCTGCTCTCCATCCCCCCTCCCGGCTCCTCCTCCCCAGGTGAGAGGCTGCTCCTACCTGGTCGTTTCTAAAATAGAGACAAATATTAACATGTCAACTTCCTGACGTAACGGTTTGGATCTCATGAATATTAGGCACCCTAGCTTATATCTCCTGAAGATTAAACACCCTAATGCGAACCTAACCTAAGCTAAGCCTAACTTAACCTGAACTAACCTAACCTAACCTAACCTAACCTAACTTAACTTGTCTTTACCTTACCTTACCTAAAATTACAGGGCATAAGAAATTTAAATCTTAATAACTGAGCTGCAGTTTTAACCTTTTAAAATGGTGGTGAGATGAGGGAGGGGTATATTTGCCTGTGTGTGTGTGTGTGTGTGTGTGTATATATATATATATATATATATATATATATATATATATATATAATATATATATATATATAATAATATATAATAATAATAATAATAATAATAATTAACGGTTTATTGAAAGAGCTTGGCAGCAGAAGGCTGAAAATATACAGTTACATATTTGGGGAATGGGTTACGAATTACAAATAATATACAAGTGACATAAGTGACACAAATAAGACATATAGTAACTTAGATGGGGATCAGCTCAAAATACAGTTCATTTCAACATAGTGACAGTGTAGGGAGCAGTGTTTACTGGGAGTGAATACACTGATTTATTACATGTTATTGATAATTTTTACAATGGTTGGGACTGGGCTGTTCTTATAGCGATCAGTTCGTGCACGTATGGGCTGGATGCGGTTGTGGTGTCGAACAGCAATTCTCGGACAGGGGATCTCAGGTGGTAGTAGGCCGGTGTGTGTGTGTGTGTGTGTGTGTGTGTGTGTGTGTGTGTGTGTATATATGTGTGTGTGTGTGTGTATATATATGTGTGTGTGTGTGTGTGTGTGTGTGTGTGTGTGTGTGTATATATGTGTGTGTGTGTGTGTGTGTGCAGATCAAAATAGATTTTAAAGGAAAAGCAACTAGAGAAACTATATTTTGTTTCAGAATGTTGAGCTAAAAGGCTTTAGAGTACCATAGAAACTTCTAAAACTGATTTGTTGACTTTGAAAAAAAAATTAAATAAAGTGAAAAATATGGTTTAAGAGTTAATGCTGTAAAGACGAAAGTAATGGTTGTTTCCAGATTGGATATAAATTCTAAAATAAGATTTGTGGTGGGCAACAGGGAACTTAAACACGTGGTGAATTATGTCTATTTAGGAAGGAACATTAACTATGATGGTAGATGAACGGAAGAAATTAAAACAAGAATAGGTCAAATGGTCAAGCAAAAAACAGCATTTAATAATCGAAAAGACCCAATAAAAGGGAACATTAGCTTCATTTTGATATAAAGGCTACTGAAATGTTATCGGGCCTGTGGTCAGGTATGGGTCAGAAGCGTGGACACTTACGGCAATTACCAGAAAGAGGTTGGTGGTGACTTTTGAAATGTGCTGTTAGAGGCGAATGTTTAAAATAAGTTACGTTGACAGGAATACAAGTAGAGAAGTACTAAGATTGGCAAAAACTTCAAGAGAAATGCTTGGAACCTGAAGGAAAGGGGAAATTAGATACTTTGGTCATATAATTGGGGTTTAGAGGATAATAATAGAGATACTAATGGTTGAAGTTGAGGGTAAGAGGGCCAGAGACCGGGATGGATGAATGAAATTAAGATCTGGGTCTCCATGTAAGGCCTTAGAGGATTGGTAAGAAGGGCCGAAAACGTTTAGAATGGAGGACTGGTCGCCGACCCTCGGGTATGAGGACAGTACTCTGATTGAGGTACAGTAGTAATCTCTGTGGTAACTTTGAAATAAATTCTCGATAAGTGACACCAAAGAGAGTGTATTCTGAACCTTCTGGCCTGAATGCAAAACATCCGAGGCCAGATTAACCCCCTGGAAGGTATCTGGCCTAGGCCAGTTTATATCCGGGGATTAAAGTGGCCAGATGGTATGATTTGGCCTGTTACTCCAGAATAAGGGAGAATCAAAGAAAACGAGTATTTGACGCTGTACTCATATGCGTAACTTAAGTAAAACTGTATTACTCGTACCCTTGTGTATATTTTTTTTTATACTTTGATTAAATGAAATATACTAAACGAAGACTTGAAGTAGGTACACCAAGTTGTCAATCTGTATCTTGTCCTTCTTTGGTGTAGTATTAGTATGGAGTATCATCAGAGTTGCCCGAGAAATAAAATCACGTTTGGTTGAGTCACACCGGTCGGCTCTCTTCTTACAGCCGATCCAAGAGAGAGACTGGAGCTTTGGTCGCATTTGTGAGAGACATGTTCACTACCGCTAACTTTGGCTGAGATTAACTTCAACATTAAGAACTTTGTATTGTGTAATATGAAACACTCAATTTCTTTTCTATTTCTAATAATTATTCTATTTCTTTTAAATTATCTTCTCTGCATTCTCTTTTGTTTTATTCTCTTATGTTTATCCATCACCTGTTCCTGTTCTCTCTAATCTATTTACCCTTTCTTGCACTTCTCATACGCTTCTCTCGCCTTGGAAATGGATCAATATGTAGACACTTTTTCCTTTGTGATCCATCCTTTTCCTCCAACCATCATCATTTTCTTATCAGTCTTGGTTATTGTCGTTATTTTCCTGTGTTGGTTGACTTGCTTCCTTGATTGATTGACTCTCTCTCTCTCTCTCTCTCTCTCTCTCTCTCTCTCTCTCTCTCTCTCTCTCTCTCTCTCTCTCTCTCTCTCTCAGTCTCAGTTCCTTCATCCTCCTCTCCTCCTTCTCTTCACTCTAAATTCTAGACTTCCTTTCTCCCTCCACCCTCCTAAATCCTCAATCCTCACCCATCTCTTCACCCTAAATCCTCAATCCTTATCCCTCCCTTCACCCTAAATCCATCCTCACCACCACCACCCCCACCACCACCACCACCACCAACAACAACAACTACCACCACCACCACCAACAACAACAACAACTACCACCACCACCACCACCAGGGTTTAGGATGAGTCTATCATTCACGAGCGAATTATATCATGACAACAGTGAAGATAATTTCAACCCACCTGATTGGCGTCACTTTAAATATAGTAAACATCACCAAGGAACACGAGTCGCTAATGTCTGTGATGGATAAAGTATACTGTATTATCTGATTGACCTCGTAAGTTGTGTAATTTTATCATGAAAAGCAATCAGGAGGTCTAGAAGCGGTCTCGTTGCTTGTCATTTGAGGAGGTGGAGATAAAAATTTGTCTTCCGTCCCCCACCGTCTATCTGAGAGTGACCTAAGCGCCCCCAGGGAAAGAGGAGTGTGGGGGGGAGGGAGGGGGAGAGAGAGGTTTCTGGCGGGCGGGTGGAGCTTTGCCGCCATAATGTAAACAAATGACGTGGCCTCTACCCCTGGCACTGATACTCCCTCGGCCAGGTGCAACCAGCGGCCACCACCAGGGAGACGAGGGAAAGGAAAGGAAGGGACGAGTATAGATAAGAAAAAAAAAACAATAATAAACCGAGATGAAGGAATAGACAAGAAGTAGAAGGAATAAACCGGAGAATAGGGAATAAGGAGGAGTTTATTTCCCCATGCATGACAGGATTTATAAGAAGAGGGAAAGGATAGGATAAATAAATTAGGAATACATTAAAATTAGTGTGTAGAGAAGATGGACGAACAAGAAACAATGAGAATAAAGTTAGCAAAAAATGAAGTAGGAGGGGAGACGGATGAAAAGAGAGAGAGAGACATCCAAAACGAAGTAATAATTATGTTCAGGAAAATTCACCATAGAAACAAATAAATATAACAAGAATGGATAAAAGGATCACCAAAGAGCAAAGACGAATAAATTGGATAAGTAGGGAATATTTTTGTGTTTGGTGTGAACGTGGTAGAGCCCCCAGAATAAATCTACAGGAGCGGACGTCGTAAAGGCGGCCAGCATAAACCACCGCCACCGCCAAACATTTTCCCGATTTCCGATTTACGCCGCTTGAGGGTGAGTGAGGTGGCGGGCTGGTGGTGGCGGTGGGGGGTCGCCTCTGTGTGATGAAGGAGGTGGTGGTGGTGGTGGTGGTCGCCTCTGGTGGTGGTGGTGGTGGGGGTGCCCCTGTGTGATGAAGGAGGTGGTGGTGGTGGTGGTGGTGGTGGTGGTGCCTCTGTGTGATGAAGGAGGTGGTGGTGGTGGTGGTCGCCTCTGTGTGATGAAGGTGGTGGTGGTGGTGGTGGGGGTCGCCCTCTGTGTGATGAAGGAGGTGGTGGTGGTGGGGTCGCTCTGTGTGATGAAGGAGGTGGTGGTGGTGGTGGGGTCGCCTCTGTGATGAGGTGGTGGTGGTGGTGGGTCGAGGTGTGGTGGTGGTGGTGGTGGGGGGGGCCTCTGTGTGGTGGTGGTGTGGTGGTGGTCGCCTCTGTGTGATGAAGGTGTGGTGGTGGTGGTGGTGGTCGCCTCTGTGTGATGAAGGAGGTGGTGGTGGCCTGTGTGACGAAGGAGGTGGTGGTGGTGGTGGGGGTGCCTCTGTGTGATGAAGGAGGTGGTGGTGGTGGTGGGGTCGCCTCTGTGTGATGAAGGAGGTGGTGGTGGTGGTGGTGGTCGCCTCTGTGTGATGAAGGAGGTGGTGGTGGTGGGGGGCCTGTGTGACGAAGGAGGTGGTGGTGGTGGGGCCGCCTCTGTGATGAAGGAGGTGGTGGTGGTGGTGGTGGTGGTGGTGGTCGCCCTGTGACGAAGGAGGTGGTGGTGGTGGTGGGGGTCGCCTGTGTGATGAAGGAGGTGTGGTGGTGGTGGGGTCGCCTCTGTGTGATGAAGGAGGTGGTGGTGGTGGTGGGGGCGCCTCTGTGTGATGAAGGAGGTGGTGGTGGTGTGGTGGTGGTCGCCTCTGTGTGATGAAGGAGGTGGTGGTGGTGGTGGGGGGTCGCCTCTGTGATGAAGGAGGTGGTGGTGGTGGTGGTGGTCGCTCTGTGTGATGAAGGAGGTGGTGGTGGTGGTGGTGGTCCCTCTGTGTGATGTGGTGGTGGTGGTGGTGGGGGTGCCTCTGTGTGATGAAGGAGGTGGTGGTGGTGGGGTCTGTGTGATGAAGGAGGTGGTGGTGGTGGTGGTGGTGGTCGCCTCTGTGTGGAAGGAGGTGGTGGTGGTGGTGGTGGTCGCCTGTGTGATGAAGGAGGTGGTGGTGGTGGTGGTGGTGGCCCTGTGTGATGAAGGAGGTGGTGGTGGTGGTGGTGGTCGCTCTGTGTGATGAAGGAGGTGGTGGTGGTGGGTGGTGGTCGCCTCAGTGGAAGGAGTGGTGGTGGTGGTGGTGGTGGTGGTGGTCGCCTCTGTGTGATGAAGGAGGTGGTGGTGGTGGTGGTGGGTGGTGGTGGTGGTCGCCCTGTGTGATGAAGGAGGTGGTGGTGGTGGTGGGGGGTCGCCTCTGTGTGATGAAGGAGGTGGTGGTGGTGGTGGGTGGTCGCCTCTGTGTGATGAAGGAGTGTGTGGGTGGTGGTGGTGGGGGTCCTCTGTGTGATGAAGGAGGTGGTGGTGGTGGTGGGTGGTCGCCTCTGTGTGATGAAGGAGGTGGTGGTGGTGGTGGTGGGGGTCCTCTGTGTGATGAAGGAGTGGTGGTGGTGGGGTGGTGGTGGTGGTGGGGTGGTGGTGGTCGCTCTGTGTGATGAAGGAGGTGGTGGTGGGTGGGTCGCTCTGTGTGATGAAGGAGGTGGTGGTGGTGGTGGTGGTCGCCCCTGTGTGATGAAGGAGGTGGTGGTGGTGGTACCTCTGTGTGATGAAGGAGGTGGTGGTGGTGGTGGTGGTGGTCGCCCCTGGTCGCTCAGTGATGAAGGTGGTGGTGGTGGTGGTGGTGGTCGCCTCTGTGTGATGAAGGAGGTGGTGGTGGTGGTGTTTGCCCTGTGTGATGAAGGTAGGTGGTGGTGTCGGTCGCCTCTGTGTGATGAAGGAGGTGGTGGTGGTGGTGGTGGTCGCCTCTGTGTGATGAAGGAGGTGTGGTGGTGGTGTTGGGTCGCCTCTGTGTGATGAAGGTAGTGGTGTTCGGTCGCCTGTGACACGAAAATACGGTACCAAACATCTACACATTTGAGCTGTATGGAACCAATTTGACGCCCTACAAAATGTCGTGTAACTGGAGATGTTTCAACATATAAGATTCCTGAAAACTCCCTTCATTCCTCCCCCTTATACGGCCGTCATCCTCACCCAAAAAAATATATTTCCAGGAAGAACTCAAAATAGTTATCGAAGCGTTTAGTAAAAATAATGCAGCTACTAGTCTTTATATACACAAATAGTTGCCAACTTCTTCTTCTTTTGGAGTAGCATATAGAAGTTTAAGTGTGTGTGTATGTGTGTGTGTGTGTGTGTGTGCACTGGACAGTTGATAGACAGAACCCTACCTTCTGTTGTCTGTGTGAGTCTGTGGGGTAAGTGTGCGAGAGGATGGTGAGGGAGGTGTGGAGGAGAGCAGTGGAAGAGGTGGGCGGAGGGGGTCAGGGCAGCAGGGGAGGTGGTCAGGGTGGTGGGGCAGAGTGGAGTGAGTGGAGGGGTGAGGGGAGGGGTAGAGTGGAGTGAGTGGAGGGATGAGGGGAGGGGCGGGGCGGGGTCGCGTCAACCAGCATCAGGTCGAATCTCTGTCAGTGTCGTGGGAGGTCCAGGTGACCCATCCTAACCTGGTTAACCCCCTCCCCCCACCTGCCCCTTCCCTCCTGGGTCAGGGGTACCGTTTAGGGGACAAGTGGGGAGGAGCAAAGAGTCATGTGCCATCTAACCTCCCCTCCCACCCCCTCCCCACCATCAAACCTCCTCTCCCCCCACCTCCTCGCTAACAACATTAACCTCACGGGACACAGAGGTGGTGGTTGGGGGGGGGGGCAATTTGGGTGACCCTGAGATTAATTTTTCAGGTGAGTTTGGTCGGTGTGTGTGGCAGAGGGTCACAGAGAGTCTCAAGGAGTTCTTCAATAACATATGAGGCTCTCCCTACCACTCCACATAGAAGAAAGGGAGATAGTCATGTGTGGTAGATGTATCCTTCGTTTTACCAAGTGTTTCAATGTCAACAACTGGGATCTGGAAACCATATAATCTTCGACATACCCCCACAAGAAGATAAATTCTAAGGGCGTATTATTAGGAGGTTGTAGGGGACCTAGCAAGAGAAGGGGCGCCTCCTGTATCACGTTCAATCCGCCTGCCAGGGAAGTTCTCCTCAAGGATGTTACGCATAATGAAACTCTCCAACCAGGTGAAACATTGAGCTTTCTCCTGTGTATAGTTGCCATCTTCAATCTTCTGTCATTAGGAACTGGACCACAAACTGTAAACCACGAAAGCAAGATGTAAAACAAAAATGCATAATTTTATTTTTATTTGTTTTTTGTTGTAATCGAATTTTATAAAAACCGGAACAGGACTTTGTGGACACCATGTACAATTCAAAACGAAGTCATCAAAAGAGAATGCCTAGATTTTGATATATAATAATTTTAAATCTGGGCATTCTTTTCTAATCTTTTTCTGTCTCTGTGTTTTTGTTTTTAAATAAAAGAAATGGATTGTAACATTTTAGAACTGGGTGAGAATTTTCCCTCCTCGTAAAGGCTTAAAAAAGAAAAGAAAATGATGCCCAATGAGGAACGTTGTTGAAGGTCCTAGAGGGAGAGGGTCCAACACTCTCTTCGGGGATGTCAAATGATGCTGAGAGAACACCCACCCCCACCCCTCCAAGTCCACAAAGCCCCCAAGACACCTGAAGGAAGACACAAGTTATGTCCCCTGGAATATATTTTTAATGGGACTAAATTGATGAACCTAATGTTAGTTTCATTGTTTAATTAATTCTAACTCATCTAAAACAATTTATGTTGCTTGTGAATCCGTATTATTCCTTCAGTTCTGTTCACACACACATTCTGGATCGATCTGTTTGTTATTTAATTTTTGGGGGGAGGTGTTTTACAATCTTGTGGCACAGGTGTATTGATCATTAGATACCTTTTTGATCGTGCGGTAACCTGTGAATTTGTGATTTTGTGACTAATACTTCTTTAATTACTAACAAGAGAAAGTTAAGTAGGCACAGCAGTAAATACTAATAATAAAAAAAACACTGATAAATAAAAAATAGCAAAATCTCCCTTTATTAGATCACCGATTAAACACTCTAATGCTAACGTAACCTAACCAAACTTAATCAACCCATCCAGGTAGCATTAAGGTGTTTAATCATCAGGTGAAATAAAATAAAGTGCCTAATCCCTTTTGAGTTGAAGCTTGATGTAACATTTCATAATGTCCTCGTCAGTAGTGGTAGTAGGGAGTGGTGCTATTTGTTTTAGCTTCCACCTCTAACTCCTGATGATTCACTTGCTTCAAGAGACGTGATGGAGTGACAGGTCTTTAACAGATGACCTCCCTCGGGGGTGGGGAGGCTGGATGAGCACCCTAGTCATCGTAATGTAGTCAGGTGTACCAACTGGCGGGAGACTTGGAGATTGGCACCCGTGACCATCAAAACATTGGCCCTTTAAACTTTTCCCGGGCAGGAGGCACCAGCATGGCTAACGTGAATACCAAGGTAAGGTGCACCTCATTTGTCTATTTTCTTGGATTATAATCCAACTTTGGGTATGAAATACAATTACATACAGTGAATATGAGTAAATAAGGCTGGTAACAATAAAGAATTCAGTTTGTCACTAGAGAATTATGGCCTGGTCTGTGGATGAAGTCAGTAGAATATACCAAAATATTATGCATTATATATTATGACAATTATGAACACACTGTACAGATGAAGTGTGATAAATCTTGAAAAATATCACCATACTCTAAATGTTAACTGTCTATCAGGCAGGAAATTATTTTTGTGCCAAAAGCAATTACTGTACTGTATTGTAAACTCGAAATATACTGTGTCTAGCATTATGGTACCTATCCCATACATGGCCATAGCAAAAATAATGGTAAATTTGCACTTGCACACCACACTCTGTTAGAAAGTCAAAAATATATTTTTCTAGTGTTTAGACCGAATATAACCTTCATTTCTGGCGGAAATTTGCCTTTTTTTTATCGAATTTTTTTCGTTGGACGTTTTCCGAAAAAAAAAATGGCTAAGCGAATAAAAAAAATGTACCAAAAAACACTAGATAAACAAAAACCTAACCTAACCTAACCTAACTGAACTGACTCTCACCATATGATGGAATCATCTATTTCTTACCTTACTGTCCTGGTTCTTGTTCGTGTTGGATTCTGAGATTCTTACACAACGCCACATATGTTGGTCTTAGCGATATTTACATTCAGTCCTGCACTTAGGACACTTTACTGAGGTTGGAAGAACACCATGCGATCGAAAAAATGCTACAGTTTCTTTGTTTTATCCCCCAAAACTCACAATCAGCTCCATATAATTGAAGTGACACCCATCACAGACTTCCATGGTCGGAAATGAATTTGAATTTCTAAATATGAGAGACCCAAAATAAATCTCGAATTTGATTGGGCCAAAAATACCGCGAATTAAACCCAAATTCATTTTAATTGGTTGCAAAAAAAAAAGCGCTTTTGATTGGCCGCGTGATGTGTACGGGAACGCATGCGCGTGATGATTTATGAAGGAGACACGCAGTGTGGGAGGTGAGGTAGGCGATAATGGCGCAAGATTAATGGAAGAAAATAGAGAAAATTTTGGATACGCTTTCTCCGTTATTATACATTTCTGCCGGTAATGTAATAGATGAAAATTATCTTATAATTAGACGTCTTATTCGAATATGATAATAGATTAGTGGTAAGAATGTGTGGTGTGTAAATGCAATAATACCAAAATAATATCTGTAAATGCTGTTTTGACATCTTCACCAAACTAGACATTAATCAAATGTTCATTGTATCGTTTTATTGCAGGCTGTACCACTGTCAGAAAAACAGCGGCAGGACCTTGTTGCCCTTATTAAAGATAGGGAAGCAACCCTAACATCAAAGGTCTCAAACCCTCACCTGCCAGAGGAAAGATTCCAGGCATGGCAAGACATTACTTGTTTATTCAATGCAGACAACCCTGGGCAGGATCCCCGGACTGTTAAACAGTTAAAAAGATGCTGGGAGCATATAAAGCGAAAGTATGTTTGAAATAATATTTTTTGTAGGATATGGGATTGGAATTTGTCAGGTAGGATGAGCAGGGATATCAATCCCTCATTTTATTTCAAATTCAAATAGCTAACCATCACCTTATAATTTTGTTGCAATTATCATTTCGGTCATCGACCTATTTGGAAGTTGAAAAAATTTTATTTCAACATAACCTAACCGAACCTTAAACTTATAATCCTAAAATTCGCAGGATGACCGAAACGACAATAATACCAGTTTTGGAAATATTGAATTATTTTAGAGTGATGGCTGTCCCCCTCTCTTACAATTGATAGTCCCAGTATTGCACAGGAAGCAGTGATTGTAAAGTAATAATAATAATGAATTAAGATGATTTTTTATGCATGTATGCCTTTCAATCAAATAATTGTTATTGTTAGCCCTTTTGCTGTGATGAACATCATTTGGCCTAACTAGTATACCTGTATTGCTCTTGCTAATGCCAGAAAATCTTACTTATCTCAGGGAGAGCTATAATCTTGCAGTGACTGACCATATAACACTGAAGAAAATAAGACCCTGGTTGTAGCTGTAGTAAAATTAATGTAAAAAATTAATATGGTTGTTTTAAGTAATGTTATTTAATGTTAATAAATGGAACAATAAAAGTAGCTAACCATTAATGGTAAAGAAAAAAGTGAGACTGCACGTATGTAAGTGCGCACATGTGAAAACATATTGTCATTACTCTACATAAGAATATGAAAGCAACACTTATTTACTGTTCATATATGTTTTAATAAATGTTTCTGTATTTAAAACAAAAATTCTACTCACCAGTGGTGGTAAAGTTGAAAACATAAAGACAGCCAATGTTGTTGTGTGTGTTTTTACTCGGATGACGAAGTTGCCAAGTCATCTGGTTCAACTCCAGCTAAGGCTGTAGAACATAAGAACTTTTCTGTGTTTTTAGTTTTTATTTAACTTTATCTGTGTTATTTTCGTTGGTTTATTGGGATGTTGCTTTATTACAGGTAGTAATTCGCCAAAAAAGTAGGGTAAATAAGGCCAAATTTAGCCAAACATCGAAAGTACCAGACTCAAATTAATTTTCTCCATGGGCAAACTAAAATCGTTCCGGACCACAGAATGCCGGACTAGAGAGGTACAACCTGTATATATATATATATACAGCTCCTCCCCGACTTACGACTGGGTTAGGGACCCAAATCCAGGTCGTAAGTCGAAATGGTCGTAAGTCGAAAATGCTTAAATAATACATAGAAAATCTAAATTGGGTGTTTCTTTTTCTTCTCAGTACCACAAAACTCTCACTTAAGCTTGCCAGCAATTTTAAAGTGAATTACAAACGAAAATTTTGTCTGTGTAATTTGACAAAATTTTGGTACAACTGAGGCAGAACGTAGGTGCGGGTGGTCGTAATTCGAGTAGGTCGTAAGTCGGGGAGGAGCTGTATATATATATATACAGTACTGTATATATATGCTCACTCAACAGAGCATGCAAAGCATGTTTTTTTGTTCATATGGCAGAGGTAATACTGGAGGAGATGTCCCAGAGGAGCTCCACGAATTAAAATTGCAAGTTGAAAAGACCCGGATCAGAGCAGAGGAAACGAAAACAGATGCTTTCACCAGGATGTCAAAATTATTTGAAAAAAATAGAAAAGATGGTGGAGTCCAGCAAGGGAAACTTAGTGAACCTTGCCAAAACCTTCAAAGAATGCTAGTAGAGTAACAATACCACAGGCAGCCGGCTTTTAAATGCTGACCTTAACAGTCACTGAGCCGCGCCCCAAGGAACCTACCCATCACGTGATATGACCATGTCACCTCATAGCCAGTGGAAAGTTACAGGGGGTGATATGCTTATATAAACCCAATGTACTGCCCTGACATGTTCACACTATTGATGAAGATTCTTACTCACATTACATACAAATTAGACAAGTATAGACAACTCACTACATAGAAAGGAATCGAGAAATAATTTACAAAATCTAAAATATATAAAATAACCATGTAAAAATATACTTAATATTACATACCTCACAATGACAACAAAAGTAAAACAACTTGCATGTTAAAGAATACGTACACTAAAAAATCTATTTACAATATCTGTCCGTCTGGCATGACCTCCAGCCACATTGTCTCTGTGGTCTACCCCCTAGGGGTAGCCTGTTCTGGATGGCTATGTTGTGGAGGACAACACTGGCCAAGATGATGTCTTGTGTGGTCATCAGTTTGGTCCTGATGGTTGTAGACAACTGCGAATTGTTGTTTCAAGACACCGAAGGCCCTTTCAATACAGTTTCGGGTCTTGATATGAGCTGTATTGAAGTGTCGCTCTTTTTCAGTTCTTGGATTAGTGATGGGATATAACTCTGGCACGGATACCCACTGTCATCCACAAGGAACCCACGGTAATGACCCTCCTGAAGAGTCTGGCACAGATTTGACTCGTTAAATATTCGCGAGTCGTGTGCGCTGCCAGCCCAGTTTACCACCAAATTAGTAATGGCAAGTGAAGCAGAACACACAGCCATCACATTGTAGGCAAAGTAATCTTTGAGACGGCAATACAGCTCGGAATCATCACCGCCAGGTCCTCTGATGGGGATGAGGGTATCATCAATGCAACCAATACAGCCTGGCATGTTCACAATGACAGAGAACTCCTGCATGGCAGTACTCTCCTCTGCTGGGGTAGGGAACTGAATGTATCGTGGTGCAATTGTGGTGATGGCACGGGTAACCCTTTTGATTGTTTGACAAACGCTTGCCTGTTACATATCTGCCGAGTCTCCAACAGTCAGCTGCAAATCACCTGATGTCAGGTAACGGAGTGCAACCAATAACTGCCGTCTTGGTGAGATACGGAGACCTAGAAAAGTATTTGTACAAATTAGTTTTGGATAAATTATGGTCTGAAATTATACACTGTTTTCCTTATACAGTGGTTAAACTGATACTCAAATGAAACATGCCTGGGAACTACCTGGCACTGGTTACCTGGCATATTTGAACTTATTAAAATATGAAATTTAGGCTACTAAGTATTTATACTAATGAACTAATTATTTTGGTAGTGCTGGACGGTAATTAATTGTGCTCATTACGAAAATTGGGTCGCTATTACTTCTGATAAGGGACGTTATTCATCCCAGACAGAGCAGTTCTTACCACTCTGCAAATAGACCACTTACGACTTTTTTTTTTTAGCTTAATTTGATTTCCATACATTTCTACATAGATTAATTGGATTAGTTATCTTAAAGGCTTACCTTTTATGGTGGTTAGAAGAATTTGGAGGATATAAGCGGCGATGAGACAAGTAGAGCCTGCCGGATGTTCCTACACAAACATGGAATTCTTTTAAAAAGAACAATACAGTTCTTCATGTGCTGTTCTATATGGAGGATATCTTATAAAAAATATTATTCCTTTGCAGATTTATACATTTTATGTGCATCCAATTCAATTTGCTTTCTTTTGGTTTCAAAATATAGTTCCATCGTAGTGGTCATCGGGCAGGGGTACGAGTACCACAGAAATCTCCCACATTCCAATAACAAATCGTATTTTTTTTTTTTTGCCCAGAACGCTTCTTGCACAACAACCATGGGGCTACTACAGCATGGTATACACCACGAAGCTTCTTGCAATTGGCCCTGAATTTCAGCAGCCATTTCTTCGACCATTCTTGGAGCTCACAGAGATCCTTCTGCAGCTCTTCACAGTCCGCATGGTTCTTTCCCGAAATAACTTGGCGTCATTGGCAAACATATGTACGGAGGAGTGTACAACGTCAGGCATGTCATTTATGAAACAAACAAACAACAGCGGGCCCAATACACTGCCCTGTGGTACCCCGCTTGTGACAGGTACAAATGAGGATTTCGTGCCATTGATCACCAAACACTGCTTGCGGTCATGTAGAAAGTTTTCTATCCACGCTAGGATATTTCCCCAAATTCCGTACCCTTCCAGTTTGATTTTCAGCCTTTCGTGGGGTACACTGTCGAAAGCTTTGGCCAAATCTAGGTATATATTGTCGATATTACCACCCCGTTCCAGAATATGGGTCCAAATATCCAATACATTGAGCAGTTGTGTTAAGCAGGAGCACCCCGGCATAAAACCGTGTTGGCAATCCTTTACAAGGTTGTTTCGTAGTAGATGTTCCTTCGCGGCATCTCTGATAATACTCTCAAGTACTTTACATATTATGCTGGTCAGGCTCACCGGTCTATAATTGTTCGTGGGGTAACGATCGCCCTTCTTGAAGATAGGACTCACATAAGCCACTTTCCAATCACTGGGGACCTTTTGTTCATCCAGGCATTTATTTACAGCACTTCAACAACGAATGTCTGTGAGCATGTAACAAGGTTAGTAATTACAATAGTCCAACAGCATTATAAAAATGAGATATAGAACACTGGGTCAGGCTAATAAGGGTCGTAAACCAATAATTATACCCTTCCCCAAACTTTGATCCGTATTCAGTATGGAACGCTGTACAGTATTAATAAAATGTTTTCGTGCTGAAATCGTTTATCGGTGTTTGTGTCAAAATTACTTAATTTTGTTTTTTTGGTAAAGAATTTCCAATCAAATCAAATCAAAGGCTGTACAGTATATAATAGATAATAAGTTAACAGCGATAAAAAGAGTTTGCCTTCAAAATCATCGTTTTCTTTTTATTAATCTGATTGAGTAAGTTTTCTATCAACAACAACAACAGTGATGTAGTTTACAGGGGAACTATTCTGGAATTGCCTCTTGCACAAATGGTTGTTCCTTTGACATTTACTAAGTAAAATCGCCATACAAGGTCACATTTTTTCAGTGTAGGTATACAAATAATGGTAAACTGTAAGTCCATTCTAACTAGAGTAGCCCGAAAAATCCATTATGAGCTTATTTCCGTGGGTTGGACAAACTAATCAGTGAAATTAAATCTACAGAAATAGTTATACCCTCTATAAAATTGTTGCTAATGTCACACTTCATGAAAATGGCTTTTAAAATATCCTACGTGAATACAAGATGGAAGACCACAGTTAGTCAGAGGTGTTCAGCAGTCAGACTGGGCACTGTTTGGGGGCTTCATTATAAGTTAGGCCTATTCCAGCCCACTAGTACTAATAATTGGGCCCATTCCACCCCACTTGCACTGACAGTTAGGGTATATTCAATCTCACTAACAATGATAGTTGGGGCTCATTCCACCCCACTAGTAATGATAATTGGGGCCTGTGTCACCCAACTAACAATGATAGTCGGGGCCCATTCCTCCCCACTATTATAGTACTGATAGTCATCTATGACCTATGCATTTGTCGCCAGGTTTCTTCCTTTTTGAGAAGAAACATTCATCTGATCATTTCCTGGTATGTCAACTGTGCCATCCATAATGATACCATTAGATAATAGAGAAAAAAAGAAACCGTGCCAATAACATCCCCGTCCTATCCCCTTATGTACGTGTCGTTGGCTTAGAATAAATGGGATTTAAAAATATGGGTAGAACCTGAATATCTTTCGAAGATTTAATTTTCTTTTTTAAGTTGAGAAAGGGAGTTCATAATGATGGCCTGTACTGTAGAGGCTGTAGGGGGCCATGTGCCACGGTACAAGGCACAATGATCAGTCCTACACTGATATAACCAACCTGTGTGATCGCCTCCCATATATATGATAGAATTAATTAGAAGTAATAGTAGTTGGCATTTATATAAGATACAGGTATACCAAAACTGAATACAAATATTAAAATTAAGAAGTTTTCTTCAAAAACAACCCTAAACCAACACCAACACCAAACCGCCAAATCTGGGAACACTGCACGTGACTGCGTACCAAATTGTCTTCCTTGGAACATTTTGAAATATAATATTAATAAGTAAATCAATATAACCTTTCAGCATACGAGTTTTACAATACAACAATAATTCAGTCTAGCATATAACATTATATATATATATATATATATATATATATATATATATATATATATATATATATATATATATATATATATATATATATATATAACTCGATTGCATCTGTCAAATTCTGTGTTCTAAGTACATTTTTTTTAAATACCGACAGTGCGATGGCACTACTGTACAATTTTATTCTACAATAATACATTAGGTACAGTAATCACTAACCCGTTTGTAATTGGAGGGAGGAGTCAGCGTGTAGTAGGCAGCTATCAAACAGGGAGGTACTACCGCCTGGGAAAATATTGGAAGCATAATGTATTGTCTAATGGTAGACCCTGCTGCCATATGGCATCACAAAAATTGTGACAGGTTGCTGATCTGACTTTCTGCCTCACTTACACAATTGTAGGGTCTCAATTGTTTCTCTTACTGATGATGATGATGATGAGATGAAGAGAAGAGAGCCGTTTGCTCTGGAAAATGAAGACGGTGTAGGAGGAAGGTAAAGTTAGGAAGTGGGAGATTTAGATAGTAGGTGGGCTCCACTTTATGACAACACAACATACATATATCGTTTCTCGCTATTGATCTTTTTTATTTTGTATTTATGGTATCTATCATTATTATTATTATTATATATTTCTATTTAATATTTTGTATTAATTTTTTTTATTATTACATTATTTTATTATTATTATTATTATTATTATTATTATTATTATTATTATTATTATTATTATTATTATTATTATTATTATTATAATTTTGCCCCAGGCACTGATGTGCCTTGGTGGGCTAATCCTTTAAAAAAAAAAAAAGGTGTTGAGCAAGGTATGATAAGGATGGTGGAATAAGTGTATCGCGCGTTTTTAAATCAACCCCCCCCTTCCCCTTTCCTCGAAGACCCCGCAGAACCTTGGAGGGTTAAAGGGTTTGTAAGCCCTGCCTGTACTCTTGGCTGGGTAGTCTTCCTCGGGTGGTGGTTGGTGTGCCTGAACAGAGTTAGTTTACATACATGGCGCTAAACTCAAGAATGTACAATGAATTACACCGACTTCCACCCAGCGAGGACAAGCCCTATAACTCCCAGAGAACGGGAGTATTTAGTACAGTTAATTGGCGAGGAAAAAATACTGAAAAATAAGGACACGAATGGTAAGGCATCGTCATTAAAGAGGGAAGCTTGGATACGCATTACATCCAAGTTCAACGCCGAGGCTTATGGACCTGAGCGATCTGATCTACAAATACGAAAGATCTGGGAACGTCTTAAAATAAAGTAAGTTCAACCATTTGTGGTGAAATAGGTAATGTTGAATATGGTGCAAATGACTACACTCTGTGACAAGCAAACTTTCTCATCCCAACCTCCTGCAACCCCCAGAGTGCCAGACTTAAAGTTGTTCGATTTCGTTCATTTTTTCCACAAATGTTCTTATCATTATAATAAGTATTTTAAACGAGGCGAGAATTTTTTTATAATGTTATTAATTCGGTCATCCAGCAAATTTTAGATTGGGTTAGGTTAGGTTGAAATTATGCTTTAACGATGAATATCGATGTGTTTTGAACGATTCTGACCATTTCCTTCGCAAATTACAATTGTGATTTTCTACTGTAACTTCCAAATAGGTGGATGACCGAAACGATAATTTTACCTTTATTTTAGGGTAGTGGATATTTTGCTATGATCGGCTAAGTTCATACTAATGTTATTTTACCGTGAGTGGGTTTTGATTGGTTTTGTACTTTCTGTTTAATGTGACGGGGTGTCCGCCCCCGGCTAGGACAATAGGGAAAGTTAGGTAGGTATCTTTGGTTGGTTAGGTCAGGTTCTATTACGTTCTAGTAAATGTCGCCTCTTTTATAATGATAAGTTTCCATGCACAACACAAATATAGTTAGGTATGTTTACAGCTACACAACGATCGACTCACGGCACATTAAATGCCAAATGCTGCCAGAATCACAGTTAAATATAGTTCTTGTGTTGTTTGTCGATAAAAAATACTTCAAATAAAAAGCTGTTGCCTCTTTTAAAATACTTACTATAATGGTAAGAACATTTGTAGAAAACATAAACAAAATCAAAAAGCTCTTCTGATGTTCATCGTCTCCTTCAGTATTACCGTTGCTTTTATTGGTACCAGATATCAAAGTACAATACCTGTAAACTACCTTCTGTTTAATATGCCGGGTGTTCTGAACCCCCAGCGAGGAATTTAGGTAATGTTAGGTAGGTTTCTTTGGTTGGTAAGGTCAGGTTCTGTGCATTGTTGAATCATTTTTATTGTTTACTATCATCCAAAGAACATCTGTGGAAAAAATGAACGAAATCGAACAATGCAGTAATCTTGGAGGAGATGGCTAACGCTTTGAGGGATTCTGACTAACGGAGATATTACTGTATCTTAGAGAAATATCATAAGGTAAGCTTATTTCCCACAGTCATTACCATATTTTCTTTCATGCCACTAGGTGGATTGATCATTTTAGATCAAGTTTTGAGGTTCCTTTGCATATATTTAATTTTTAATACCCGAAGGTGGATCAGACATTAGCTAGGTCTGGTTATTAAGGTTTCTTTGTATATATACCTGTACTTACGTCTGTTACAGCGAGGCAGAGTATGTCATTAGTTAGGTAGGATTATCAAAGTCTACTTGCATTCTACATTATCGTATTTTACGGCATTTAAGACGCACTTTTTTGTCTGAAAAATGGCTCGGCAAATCAGCCTGCATCCTATATGTGAAGTTGAGGTCTCCCGTAAGCTAATGAATCCCCCAGTTACTGTCTCCACAAGGCTAAATTCTACCTAACCCACCTTGCTAAATTCTACCTAACCCACCTCTAGAATTATAAATATGATATTGCCTACTTAACACATTATTATTATTTTTGATTAATTAAAAAATAATTATTGTAAATATAAAAGCTCGATTTATAACTACTCAGTACTATAGTAAACCCTCAATAACTAGGCACATATGGGGCTCTGGCTTTGCCAAGTTATCCCAAATTCTGATTTATCGAGGCACTTTTCCCCTCCTATAAAAATACTACAATAAAAAATTATCGTCCCATATATGTGTACATGTACAGTAATTACTAAATGTAAAAAAGTAACACTTACCAGCACTGCAGGTGAAGATTGAAGTATCATAGTAGGAGACAGATGCATGGTAGGTGACATAGAGGTATGGTAGATGACACAGAGGTATAGTAGGTGATGCAGGTGGCCAGATATGCCGGGATTTTCCCAGATAATTTTATATATATCCGCATTTCCCGAGATATACTAATACATTCCGAGACCATATTCATGCCGAGTTATACGAAATTCCGAGTTATCAAATGTCGAGTTATCGAGGGTTTACTGAACTGATGATGATAACCTGAAATTATTAACATCCTTACAGCAAACATGAAACTTTAGAGAGGTGGCTAAGCAGTAACCATATTTGAACTCTTACAAGCATTACAATCTATTAATGCCAAACCTATAACATTTATTTTTAACTCTACAAATACCTGATACAAATAATGATTTACTTACAACTTTCTTTTTACTTTTGTGTGTGTTAACATCGCTGGCAGCATTATAACCAGGTTAGACTCGTCACTATATCCACCAGGCCACTGGTGTTATGGTTGTTTTTCATCTTGTATTTTTGGATAGATATACGTAACTTTCTTCGTTTATTTTTACTCAGTTACATGCACACACCATCCTACATACATATTGTGAAAAAGTAAAAGAAATAATTGTCCTAAGGGGAAACATGTAAAGGGATTATACATTTCTTTACACACGTGTTAGCTGGCTAGCTCGGGGGGGGTAGCGGGTGGAGGCGAGACGTGGGGGGAGCATTGCTACGGAATCGGCAGAGGCGGCGTCTGCGTGGTACTGGTGAGCCACGGACTGTATATGCAAATGGCGACTGTGTTAAACTATCATTTGAATTTTATTTACTGGTTTGACAATACAGTATTATATATATTTATTCCTCACATTTACTGGTACTGTATACAGTAAATTATTTTAAGAAAACTATGGCTACAGGAGGAAAATACACACACAAGTCTTTTTCCTAAATATTCCCTGCTGAAATGGGGGGTGCATCTTATATGCTGTGAAATACAGTAAGTTAGGTCAAGGCTCCTAAGGTTCATTTGGCATTAAGTTTATTATGGTGATTATAGTACAGTATTTATAATAATTTAACCCCTCACTTTTCATTCGGCTTCAAAGCTCTCTCCACTTACGGGGTATCCATATATGTTGGGTGTTACTCTATTTTAAATTGGGTGATTTTTTTGTAAGAAAACAGTTTCTAAAGTACAGGGTTTCATTACATAAGCATATTTTTCAGAGCAAAGAAAGTTAAAGCATCAAACAAGCAGGAAACCATGAAGATGGATGATGGCACTCCTCCTCAAGAAGAGGATGAGGAAACTAACAAGGTTTTCAACATAATAGCAGACGAACTTGGAGATTTTGGAAACGAGTTTGATTCTGATGCAAGAGAATGTAAGTACTGTTTTGTTAAAGTTACTGTTACAACCCAACTCTTTTCACCGCTTACCCAGCTTCCACCACTGTTTACCAGTGGCTAGGGTCCTATGTACAAAGCAGTAGATATCTCAATAGAGTTGTCGAATTACCAGTGGCTGTTCCACCAGTCTCCGATAATTTCCCGACGATCAGTATTAGTGTACAGACAAACAACAGGCAGGTCGATTTCCACCAGGTCACAGAAACACACTTGTGTGCTGTAGTCTTTAATAAACAGTAATTTTTCACAACATTGTTAACAGGGTAATGTCTTCACAGCTTAACCCCACACTTCAAATATATAGTCAGCACACTATCAGTTTACAATTCCTTAGTCTTCTCACTTTATATTAATCACAACAATTCCACAATACTTGCACCACAATTGTCTTCAGTTGTTCTGCTAGGCTTAGTCTTTACACTTGGAACTGAGATGAGCAACTAACTAACTCCTAGGCAGGCCATGGCCCCTTATATATGGTTCGTCAGATGCCTAGAACATTCTAGCGATGTCCAGAGCGGGAGATCGGCTTGAGACCCGCCTGGACAATTCTAGAATGATCTAGGCTTACAATAAGAAGTAAATCAGAACAAAAAATGATGCAATACATTAATATATACACAAAATTTGTATTAAACTTACCAAAATAACTGCTGCATGGGACAGAAAACAATCAAAACACCTAGTTTGCAAGATTATAATATAAAATTATTCCTCGACATAACATTATTTAGAGGATTTACAGTACAGTGTCACTGTCATATATTACGGTACTTCCTGGGAAACAACACGATCTAACTAATGTCTCTTCTCTTTACAGCTGGGGAGCATGAACTAACAATAAGAATTAAGGAGGCTCAGTTAAGAGAAATTGAATTGGGCATTAAATTAAAAGTCGAAGCACTCAAAAATACTGATTTGGAAAGAAAAGTGCTGGAGGCAAAATTAGTGGCTTTTAGGAAAATGGCAGATGCAGCAGATGAGGTCAAGAGCGCAGCTACCATTGTGCAGGCGGCAGCTTTTAAATCCATAGATTGATAAATTGTGATAATTAATTGTTGTACTGTGGGATGTCTTTAAACTATCACTTGTACATATAGTATAGTGTTCTTGTAAGTTTTGGATGCCTCAGAACTTCATACGGTATATTCCATACATATTTTCCCTACCTAATTTCCTTTACTTTGATGAAGGAATCCCACTGTACTATAATGTGAATTGGTTATGTCTTTGTGGGGTGCCAGGAGTACGAGAGTGTTATAAGGGGTTGATGCTAGTGAAGGGGAAGGGGGGTAAACCAAGAAGATGATTTTTCAAGAACATCATATGGTGGACGATTTTTGATGGTATGATGATCTTCTGTTGAATCAGGATGTGGCTGTGTGGAGGTCCTTTTTCTTTGTTACTTTTGAAGTATGACTACTTGTAATGTATTTAGATAATCCAAATATTTTATCTAAACTTCACATAAATTACAATAATGGACTGTACAGTATCTCCAAAATTATATTATTCCTAGGTTTCATGGCACCAAGTTTACATTCCCTTGATTTGCTACTTTCTATAATATTTTCATAGATATTACCATCTAGTCAGTATTTTGTATTAAAACTTAAACTATTCCTTTTATTGTATAATATATTTGTTTTAATAATTTACAGCAATATGTTGTTTCCACCCCACCACCACCAAAAAAAGACATTTATAACAGGATGTACAGGAAAAAATGCTTCCTATTCTGCATAAGTGACTTTCACTCAATCTATTATTTGGTAATTGTATTGCAGTACTGAATTCATTTTTACCCTGATTTTCATAATCTAATCTAGTGAAGTGTACATATAGTTTATGGTGATATACATGTGCTATACCTTTCAGCTTAGATACTGAATTTGTATGCCTAACAGTATAGAGCTTTAATTATAGACAAGAGTTTGGAAATGAAAAATGTACTGAAAAATAATGTATCCTTTACAAATGTACAAGTTAGGTTAGGTTAAGTTATAATACAGTATTTTGTGAATCATGTTTTTATGCAATTTCATCTACTATACTCAAATTACTGTAATCTGTATTCAATAGCCAGATTGTGGAGGACAGCAGCTACCACTATTTTTTTTTCGTGTTTCTTAGACACCCTTTTCAACATTCCAAATGTCCATTCATTGTATCCGTGGTGGCCACAACCATGAATAGTGCAAATATGATAATAGGTAGCTGCGGCAAGGGTAATCACAATCACCCAGTATAGTTGGCCTTCATGTAGTCCATCTTCTAGTGCCTGGCAAAGGTGACTGTTGTCAAAGATAGTGCTATCATGTGTTGCCAGGCCTTTGTGCTACAATTTTGTAAAGTTTTAACTATGGTCCACAAACTGCCGAACATTTAAAGAATTTTTTGTTTTCTGTTTTGAAACACCTCAGGCCGAGCACATGTTGACATATCTATGGCTACGTGAGCACAGTCAGTGCACCCAATAACTCCAGGCCATTGCAACAAATTCTTCCATTGTAGTGATACTTTCCTAACCAGAAGGGGAACTTGATCATTCCATCACTCGTGCTGCCTTTGAAGTATGCCACTCTTAAAACACATCTGTTGACATATGACTTTGAGACATCAAAACAATGAGAGACCAAGTTGATTGTTGCCTGTAGCAAAAGTGGTGGTACGGGGTAACCTGTTCAATTAAATTGTTCTTATAAATACCCCTGTACTGTACAGTGAAAAAAAAATATATTGCACTGATTTCCATACTTTTCATTCTGGAATACAGGATGAAATGTTTAGAAAACCCGAGTATGCCAACGCAACACATACCATGAATGGCAGAGGTATTTGCTCATTCCCAATTCCAATGGACCCCAGGGGCACCATAATTTTTTTGTTGACTGTACAGAAGGCCATGTCAAGTTGTCAAAAATATACTATACGATGTTACACTGTACAACAGACCTCTTCAGACATTGGTGTGATTGTCCATACCATTAACTATGATTAACAATGAATGTGTTATTTATTGTAGACTGCAATTATTGAAGAACTTATTAGTTTTACAAGAATACAATATTTTTTTTTAACTGATTTCATTACTAGATGTGTATTGTAACTCAGAATAGTGACTTAGCAAGAAATGCAATGTTGAAGCTAAGAAAGTCTAAACTTGTTTTCCTTGGGCTCATAATAAGTGTTTGCCCTAATTAATTCAACAAGGTAAAGAGATCCAGTGTAATATTTTAAATGCTTTTTTTGTGTCTGGTGCATTCTTTGCTCAAGCTAAACCTCTTCAGTCACAGCTTGAAATGTGTTGCCTCAGTCAACTGCTGTAAAACCTGTCATAACCCCTAAGATACTAAGCCTGTCAATCGATATATTCCCAGTAGGGTACTAACCATGTCGATCGATGTGGGGCGTGTTCTGGTTTTGCTTTCAAATTGCGTGCCTTTATTTTGTCGGAATACAAAGCCTTGTGGCTACTAAATTGAGGAAAATTATTTGTAATGCTGTACAGGCATCCCCCAGGTTACAGAATTTTGCCCTGTGGTGGCCACAAGGTGGTTTGAAGGCTGCTCACCTCCCCAGTTGCTCACCATCTCAATGGAGCTGCTCAGTTATAATTCTTTCCCCAGTTTGTGTTCAGTTATGAGCCTGTGTTACTGTGTACCCTTATTCAAGATAAGTGGAAAAAGACCACCAAGTTCAAGTGAAAGCAGTGGTGATAAAAGGTTCCATAAAGTAATTGCATTGGACATTAAACTTGATGTTTAAAGGAGGTAACTCCCAGTAACTTTGATCCCACAATCTTACCTCACCACCTCCTGCAGCACTCAACATTGTTTCTGGTAAATATAATTCTGGTGTTTTGTTCATTTATTATCATGTTACATCATAACGAGTCATTGTATTTGGTTAAAATCATCCAATTTCATACATATATGTGCTTGTGTTACATTTTTGTGCCACAAAACATTTCCTTAGGAACGCATCGCAAATTTTATAATGGAAGTCAATGGGAAAAATGGTTTCTCGTTATGGAAAGATTTTTCCGGAATGGAACCCCTCCTTAACCTGGGGGATGCCTGTAGCTGTATACTCACCACCACCTTCCCCAGGTACCTCCCCCCCTCCCTCCATTATCCCTCAGTAATTTCATGACTGCCATGTTGTGTTGAGGCTGCTACACCTCTGCTCATCTCCTCTGACACATTTTTTTGTGTCTTCATGTTCCTACACATTTCTTCTTAACTATTAGGGTGGTACTGGGTGAACCGGTCCACTGCTGTATTGGCATATAAATAGTAGCATCTCTTTAGCCGAATCCCTCAAACACAGAACTCTCCAATAGCCGGAATTGAAATTTGCTCTGAATTTTTCTGGAAAATTCTCTGAATTCTGGGTTTGGGAACAAATGCATTTTCTGAAAATTTCAAGAAAATTCTGGAAAATTAAAAAAAAAAATTATTTCTGGGAATAAATTTTCAGGGCATTCTAAAATATTGCATCATGCTCCAACCCATCCCCACATGCCAGGCACATGGATGACCCAGCGGCTTGGATTGCTTAGTTCAAGGTTGTTCACTCGCTAGCGGCTGTTTTCGTGTACAACTTGTGTTGTGTAGTGCAGTACATTATTGTACCAGAACAAAATCAGCCAAGAATACAGTGTTAAGAACATAAAAAGTGATTGCAGATACGTATACTATACTGCACATTCAGTACGTGGGAAACACTGGAGCACCTTACCATTCGTCTCTATTCAAAACATCTTCAGGTAATGATACCCGCTGATCCCCCACCCTGACAATGGGTGACCTGATATTGCATCAGGTCAGGTCAGTAGCATTACCCACTCGTCTCCCACCCAACCTTCATCGCAATTGTTAAGAAATTATTACAGTTAAGCATTACAGTCAGCTGCATGAACAGTGTTTGCTGGTGAGTACAGTACAGTAGTATACATTTTTTTGTTTACAGTATGAGCAATATTGTACGTGTACAGTGGTGTTTGCGTAAATAAATACAGCTCTGTGAGTTAAATTGTTTAGACTCGTGGAAAATTTCCTGTGAAGCGTGGAAAATAACCCGAGTTGATAAACATTCGTACAGCAGACACCCAACTCGTCAGACGTAGCTAAGCAGTAACCATTTCTGAACTCTTACAATGCCATACCTGCAACATTTATTTGTAAATCTACAAATACCTGATACAAATGAAGATTTACATAAAACTTTCTTTTCACATTTGTCTGTCAATATCGTTTAGTTGGGTCAACAGTGATGGTTGTCCTGAGAGCTGTGTATGGTTGACAAAACAAAAGGTACACCAAGGAGTTGCCAAGCAGTAAGCTGTATATTTGAATCAAAGTTCACTTCTGTGATTAAATAGACTAAAACGTTGTGAATAGAGTAATTTACTCACTCTTCCGCTAACCATGATGGTGATGAGTGAATGAGACGTGGTGAATAGGTATATTAGCCTTGTGATTTATTTTTGGGTGCAAGGCAACTATCAAACGGAGGTACTACCGCCTGGGAAGATGTTGGGAGCATAATGAATTGTCTAATGGTACACCCTGCTGCCATATGGCTTCATAAAAATTGTGACCACGTCCCAGGTTGCCGATCTGACTTTCTGCCTCGTTACACACAATTGTAGGGTCTCGTTTGTTTCTCTTACCATTGACAACACTACATACATACTGTATATCGTTTCTCACTCTTGATTTATTTTTTATTTTTTTGTATTAATTTATGGTTATTATTATTTTTTACTAAGTTTTATTAATTATTATTAGTAGTAGTAGTATTAGTATTATATTTTTGCCCCCAGGCCCTGATGTGAATCAATGACATGTGCCTGGGTGGGCTAATTCCCCATAAAAGAAGTGTACGTACAGTATTAATTTTGTGAAGTTTCATTCTGTGTATAGGATGGCAGTTATGTAATATATAAGTGTGCAGCTACCAGTTATTATTCAACCCTTACAGGAATTCAGTTGACTAACATAAATTTTGTCTGTTGGTGAGGTGGGGCCATTTCACCTCGCTACGTATATACAGTATATATTCGAATGTAGATTTTTCTGATACTGCAGAATAACAGTATGGGGTTTGCAAAATCAAATATTCTATATGGAAGATATTTGTGCATTGGTTTGTTAGTTGATCTAATCACACATCGAGTGAATCTTTGTTGCAAAGGGCATACCCCTTCCTAAAATAGTACAGCACCTATAATCTGATTTTCAACAAAATCTAATTTTTGGGCCAAAACTGTCGAAAAGGTAAGCCTTACCCCTTGGTAATATTTGACCAAACTATACTTTTTTCACAGAAATGAAATTTAAGAGGTTTAACTAATTAAGTACTTTCAGAATAACACACAAACCCTAAATCATACCCTGGAAACCTGTAGTGGACGTCTCCCCTACAACTGCGTATCCGCATTCCAATGCGACAGTATCCTAGCAACCAAACGAGAGGCCTGGGGGGGGGGGCATCACCAGATGCCACAGTATCCTAGCAACCAGCCACCTGCTACGTCTTCCCTAGCAACGGAGTCGAGAAACCGGCGAGTTCCCACGGGTTTACTTCCGGTTGCTGTGTATATAAGCTCTGTCTCTCCATTAAGATTCATTCTGGCCTCGGTTCCTGAACACGTAACACCTCCTCCGCCGCTGCCTGGCGGCCCTCGCTTCTCCGCCTGCCTGGCGGTCCTCGCTCCCGCCGGCGAGCATGGCGACCCACCAGCTGTCCTTCTCTCAGCGTCCTCACCAACCAGCTCTCTTATTCTACTCTACATTCCTGAACACGCAGCAACACCTCCAAGCAAGCTCCTCGCTGTCCAGCTCTCATTCAACCTGGAGGCCAGCAACAGGCAACATCTCCTCTAACGAAGCTCCTGCACATCTACCTCCTTCAGCACGCTACTCACCGAACGTGTCTACTGAGCAGCTCCTCACCACACGGCATCTCCAGCACCAGACTGTCTTTCATATAATTTATATTATATAAGAAAACCACCACCTAGAGTTCCATCAATCCCATCCTGAGTGCTAGACAACATAATATCACGAAACCCTACAAATGGTGACTCCCGGAGATTCGCACTCACACAGGATGAAAGAGAAACTGATCACGCTCCCAGTCTTCAAGCAGCATAGAAGACTGGCTTATCCACACAGAAGCAGCTCTCATCGGCTTTACAACTACTGTCTCTACACCGCAGGTTAGACACCCTAGAGCAGCTCTGCTACTCTAAGCAGACACCAGCTACTCTTCCTGCCCCAAGCACCACGTCCTACCGACCCCAGCACACCCGTCCTGCCTCAGACGCCGACCCCGGCCCAGCAGTAACCCCTGCCGCCCCTGATGCGGTCTCTGTTCCTGAGTGCGGACCCACACACCCCTCTTTTCTCCCTCAGGTACTCCCTGCTAATGTCCTGCACCCTGCTGTTGTCGTGGACCCAGCTGCTGTCACGAGCCCTCATCCGCTTCTGCTGACGCAGCCCCTGCTCCTGACCCAGGCCCACACACCCCAGCAGGCGCATCTGACGACTCTGTACCTGCCATGAGGGAAGCACAACATTCATCGCCTCCACACACCCTTTTTCTCCCTCTCTTCTCCCACAGATAGTGTGTATATAGACAGTTGTATCCAGCGACAGGCTCATCCACGCCATCGCCGTTGTCTCACATGAGGCATGCACCGCCCGTTCTGCCTCACATGTGCTAAGCAACTCTGCAGACAACAAGTCTCCTACACCGCCTGGAGGGAAGGGGGAGTATTGTAGTGGACGTCTCCCCTACAACTGCGTATCCGCATTCCAATGCGACAGTATCCTAGCAACCAAACGAGCGGCCCAGGGGGGGGGGCGTCACCAGATGCCACAGTATCCTAGCAACCAGCCACCTGCTACGTCTTCCCTAGCAACGGAGTCAAGAAACCGGCGAGTTCCCACGGATTTACTTCCGGCTGCTGTGTATATAAGCTCTGTCTCTCCATTGAGATTCATTCTGGCCTCGGTTCCTGAACACGCAACACCTCCTCCTCCGCCGCTGCGGCGGCCCTCGCTTCTCCTCCGCCTGCCTGGCGGTCCTCGCTCCCGCCGGCGAGCATGGCGACCCACCAGCTGTCCTTCTCTGAGCGTCCTCACCAACCAGCTCTCTTATTCTACTCTACGTTCCTGAACACGCAACACCTCCTCCAAGAAAGCTCTCATTCAACCTGGAGGCCAGCAACAGGCAACATCTCCTCTAACGAAGCTCCTGCACATCTACCTCCTTCAGCACGCTACTCACCGAACGTGTCTACTGAGCAGCTCCTCACCACACGGCATCTCCAGCACCAGACTGTCTTTCATATAATTTATATTATATAAGAAAACCACCACCTAGAGTTTCCATCCATCCATCCTGAGTGCTAGACAACATAATATCACGTAACCCTACAAACCCATAGTTGTTGAGTAATTAGCTTTGAAAATTTTCAGTAAAATCTTTCAAGGATCATTTTGGCCACTAATTAGTCTGCAATCGAATCGTGGACCAGATATTCATAATCAGCAAGCTCAGGAGTACCCATACTGTGATTTTCAGCAAAATCAAATTTTTGCCCAAGAAGGTAAGTCTTACACCTTACAAAATTTTTGACCAAATATACTTTTTTCTCAGAATTGAAATTTAAGGGGTGTAACTAAATAAGTACTTTCAGAATAACACACAAACCCTAAACACCTTGGAAACCCATAGTCAATGAGTAATTAGCATGAAAAATGTTAGTAAAATGTTTCAAGAGTCATTTTGGTCACTAATTACTCTGTAATCAAATCATGGACCACATATTCATAATTAGCAAACTCAGGAGTACACATACTGTGAATTTCAGCAAAATCTATTTTTGGGGCAAAAACCACCAAAAATATAAATTTTACACCTTACAAAATTTTAGACCAAAATATACTTTTATCTCTAAATAGTGAAGACTAACTGCTGCCAAGGGACCTCCCACAGGCAAAGGTGCTCCTAGGTGTCCTCCTTAAGGTCAGCAGTGCCACCAGAGGCTCTACCAGGGTTGGTGGCACCGCCAGGGGACCTTCCAGTTTCAGTGCCCCCAGGGGTCATCCTAGGGACGGCTGGGGCCCTCCAAGAGACGGTGACACCGTCAGGCGTTCTCCCAGGAGCGGTGGCGCTCCCACGGGAAGCTGCTCCCCCAGGGGTCCTCCCTCAGTGACCTTTCCAGTGGCGGCAAAGCCCCCAGGGTCTCAGCGCTCCTAGGAGCTCTCCTGGGCCTTTTCAGGGGCGGTGGCGCCCCCAAGGACCCTCCCTGGGGAAGTGGCACCCCAAGGGGCCCTACCAGGGGCAATGGCGCACCCAGGGGCCGTCACAGGGCGACGGCGCTCCCAGGGGCTTGATCGTGATGTCGTTCATATTGCATACGTCCATCAATCTCTTACTTAACCGTGATTGGTGGATTAAAATAAAAAACACCAAATTACAGCCAATAGGAAAACAGACCAGCCAGTCAGCACAACACCCCAACTTATGTTTTCCTGTTGGATATGTATTCACCTTTTCATTGCCCAGGATGCGATCACACGGGAAATACAATGGGCGGTGCATTTATTTAATGTCATATCTGTCGGAGTTCTAAATAGAGAAAACTAACTGCTGCCAGGAGACCTCCCAGAGGCAAAGGCGCTCCTTAAGGTCAGCAGTGCCACCAGAGGATCTACCAGGGACGGTGGCGCCGTCGGGGGACCTTCCAGTCGTGGTGCCCCCAGTGGTCATCCTAGGGACGGCTGGGGCCCTCCAAAGGGCGGTGGCCCCGCCAGGCGTTATCCCAGGGGAAACAGCTCCCCCAGGGGCCCTCCCAAGGTCAAGTGCTCCCTCTAGGACCCTTCTAGTGCCGGCAAAGCTTCCAGGAGCCCTCCCTGGGGCCTCAGCGCCCCTAGGAGCTCTCCCAGGGGTGTTGGTAACTCCAGAGGCCTTTCCAGGGGCAGTGGCACCGCCAGGGACCCTCCCTGGGGTGGTGGCACCCAAAAGGGCCCAGCCAGAGGCTATGTCGCCCCCAGGGGTTGTCTCAGGGCGACAGCGCTCCCAGGGGCCTGATCATAATGTCGTACATATTGCATATGTCCAGCAATCCCTTACTTAACTGTGATTGGTGGAATAAAAGAAAAATGCACCAAATTACAGCCAATAGGAAAACAGACCAGCCAGTCAGCACAACACCCCAACTTATGTTTTCCTGTTGGATATGTATTCACCTTTTCATTGCCCAGGATGCGATCACACGGGAAATACAATGGGCGGTGCATGTATATAATGTCGTATCTGACAGAGTTCTAAATAGAGAAAAGTTACGGCCGCCAGGAGACCTCCCAGAGGCAAAGGCCCTCCTAAAGGTCCTCCTTAAGGTCAGCAGTGCCACCAGAGGCTCTACCAGGGATGGTGGCGCCGCCAGGGGACCTTACAGTTTTGGTGCCCCCAGGGGTCATCCTAGGGACGGCTGGGGCCCTCCAAGAGACGGTTGCACCGCCAGGCGTTCTCCCTGGTGCGGTGGCGCCTCCAGGGACCCTCCCACGGGTCCTCCCAAGGGCATCTCCTCCCTCAGGGACCCATTCAATGGTGGCAAAGCCTCCAGGGGTCCTCCCTGGGGCCTCAGCACTCCTAGGAGCTCTCCCAGGGGTGGTGGTGCCTCCTGGGCCTTTTCAAGGGTGGTCGCGCCCCCAGGGACCCTCCCTGGGGCGGTGGCACCCCAAGGGGCCGTGCCAGGGGCAATGGCACACCCAGGGGCCATCACAGGGCGACGGCGCTCCCAGGGGCTTGATCATACTGTCGTTCATATTGCATACGTCCATCAATCCCTTACTTAGCTGTGATTGGTGGATTAAAATAAAAAACACACCAAATTTCAGCCAATAGGAGAACAGAGTAGCCAGTCAGCACAACACCCCAACTTATGTTTTCCTGTTGGATATTTATTCAACCGTTTCATTGTTCAGGATGCGATCATACTGGAAATGTGATGGGTGGTGTATTTATTTAACGTCTTATCTCTCAGAGTTCTAAATAGTGAAAAACCAACTGCCACTAGGGGGCCTCCCAGAGGCAATGGCACTCCTAGCAATCCTCCTTAAGGTCAGCATGGCCACCTCAGGCTCTTCCGTGGGCAATGGCGCCGCCAGCGGACCTTCCAGTGGCGGTGACCCCAGTGGTCATCCTAGGGACAGCGGGTCCCTCCAAGAGGCGGTGCCACATCCAGGCGTTCTCCCAGCAGTGGTGGTACCCAAGAGCCCTCCAAGGGAGAGCTGCTCCCCCATCGGCCGTCCCAAGAGCAGCTGCTTCCTCAGGGACTCTTTCACTGACAAAAAAGCCCCCAGGGACCATCCCTGGGACCTCAGCACACCTAGGAGCTCTCCCATGGGTGTTGGTCCTTTCGGTGGGCTTTTCAAGGGTGGGGGACCCCCCAGGGACCCTCCCTGGGATGGGGCACCCCAAGCGGCCATGCCAGGTGCAATGGCGCCCCGAGGGGCCGTCACAGAGCGACGGCGCTCCCAGGGGCTTGATCGTGATGTCATTCATATTGCATGCGTCCAGCAATCCCTTACTTAAGCGTGATTGGTGGATTTAAATAAAAAAACACCAAATTACAGCCAATAGGAGAACAGACTATCCAGTCAGCACAACACCCCAACTTATGTTTTCCTGTTGGTTATTTATTCACCATTTCATTGTTCAGGATGAGATCATACTGAAATGTGATGGGTGGTGTATTTATTTAACGGCATACCTCTCAGAGTACTAAATAGTGAAAAACCAATTGCCACCAGGGTGCCTCCCAGAGGCAACGACGCTCCTAGCGGTCCTCCTTGAGTTCCGCATTGCCACCTTAGGCTCTTCCAGGGACAGTGGCGCCGCCAGGGGACCTTACAGTAGTGGTGCCCCCAGGGGTCATCCTAGGGACAGCGGAGATCTCCAAGAGGCGTGGCACATCCAGGCATTCTCCCAGGAGCGGTCGTGCCCCAGGGGCCCTCGCAGGGAGACCTGCTCCTCCAGGTGCCTTCCCAAGGGAAGCTACTCTTTTATGGACTCTTCCAGTATCGAAAAAGCCCCAGGGGCCCTCCCTGGGGCCTGAGCTCTCCTAGGAGCTCTCCAAGGGGTGTTGGTGCCTCCTGGGCCTTTTCAGGGGCGGTTGCGCCCCCAGGAACCCTCCCTGGGGCGGTGGCACCCCAAGGGGCCCTGCTTGGGGCGATGGCGCCCCCAGGGGCTGTCACAGGGTGACGGTGCTCTCAGGCGCTTGATCGTGATGTCGTTCATATTGCATACGTCCATCAATCCCCTACTTAACTGTGATTGGTGGATTAAAATAAAAAACACACCAAATTACAGCCAATAAGAGAACAGACCTGCCAGTCAGCACAACACCCCAACTTATGTTTTCCTGTTGGATATGTATTCACCTTTTTATTGCTCAGGATGCGAACATACTGGAAATGCGATGGGCGGTGTATTTATTCAACGTCATATCACTCAGAGTTCTAAATAGTGAAAACTAACTGCCGCCAGGGGACCTCCCAGAGGCAAAGGCGCAACTAGGAGTCTTCCTTAAGGTCAGCAGTGCCACCAGAAACTCTACCAGGGACGGTAGCGCCGTCAGGGGACCTTCCAATGGTGGTGCCCCTAGTGGTCATCCTAGGGACGGCTGGGGCCCTCCATGGGGCGGTGGCACTGCCAGACGTTCTCCCAGGAGCGATGGCGCTCCCAGGGACCCTCCCAGGGGAAACTGCTCCCCCAGGGGCCCTCCCAAGGGCAGCTCCTCCCTCAGGATCGCTTCCAGTGCCGGCAAAGCTTCCAGGGGCCCTCCCTGGGGCCTCAGCACCCCTAGGAGCTGTCCCAGGGGCGTTGGTGCCTCCAGATTCCTTTCCAGGGGTGGTGGCGCCCCCAGGGACGCTCCCTGGGGTGGTGGCACCCAAAGGGGCCCAGCCAGAGGCTATGGCGCCCCCAGGGGTTGTCCCAGGGCGACGGCGCTCCCAGGGGCCTGATCGTAATGTCGTACATATTGCATACGTAAAGCAATCCCTTACTTAACTGTGATTGGTGGAATAAAAGAAAAATGCGCCAAATTACAGCCAATAGGAGAACAGACCAGCCAGTCAGCACAACACCTCAACTTATGTTTTCCTGTTGGATATTTATTCAACCGTTTCATTGTTCAGGATGCGATCATACTGGAAATGTGCTGGGTTGTGTATTTATTTAACGTCTTATCTCTCAGAGTTCTAAATAGTGAAAAACCAACTGCCACTAGGGGGCCTCCCAGAGGCAATGGCGCTCCTAGCAATCCTCCTTAAGGTCAGCATGGCCACCTCAGGCTCTTCCAGGGACAATGGCGCCGCCAGCTGACCTTCTAGTGGCGGTGCCCCCAGTGGTCATCCTAGGGACAGCGGGTCCCTCCAAGAGGCGGTGGCACATCCAGGCGTTCTCCCAGCAGCGGTGGTACCCAAGAGCCCTCCAAGGGAGAGCTGCACTCCCATCGGCCCTCCCAAGAGCAGCTGCTTCCTCAGGGACTCTTTCACTGACAGAAAAGCCCCCAGGGCCCATCTCTGGGACCTCAGCACACCTAGGAGCTCTCCCATGGGTGTTGGTCCTTCCAGTGGCCTTTTCAGGGGCGGAGGCGCCCCCAGGGACCCTCCCTGGGATGGGGCACCCCAAGAGGCCATGCCAGGTGCAATGGCGCCCCGAGGGGCCGTCACAGAGCGACGGCGCTCCCAGGGGTTGATCGTGATGTCGTACATATTGCATACGTCCAGCAATCCCTTACTTAACTGTGATTGGTGGAATAAAAGAAAAATGCACCAAATTACAGCCAATAGGAAAACAGACCAGCCAGTCAGCACAACACCCCAACTTATATTTTCCTGTTGGATATTTATTCAACCGTTTCATTGTTCAGGATGCGATCATACTGAAATGTGATGGGTGGTGTATTTATTTAACGGCATACCTCTCAGAGTTCTAAATAGTGAAAAACCAATTGCCACCAGGATGCCTCCCAGAGGCAACGACGCTCCTAGCGGTCCTCCTTGAGTTCAGCAGTGCCACCTTAGGCTCTTCCAGGGACAGTGGCGCCGCCAGGGGACCTTACAGTAGTGGTGCCCCCAGGGGTCATCCTAGGGACAGCGGAGATCTCCAAGAGGCGTGGCACATCCAGGCGTTCTCCCAGGAGCGGTCGTGCCCCAGGGGCCCTCGCAGGGAGACCTGCTCCCCCAGGTGCCTTGCCAAGGGAAGCTACTCTTTTATGGACTCTTCCAGTATCGAAAAAGCCCCAGGGGCCCTCCCTGGGGCCTGAGCTCTCCTAGAAGCTCTCCAAGGGGTGTTGGTGCCTCCTGGGCCTTTTCAGGGGCGGTTGCGCCCCCAGGAACCCTCCCTGGGGCGGTTGCGGCCCTAGGGACCCTCCCTGGGGCAGTGGCACCCCAAGGGGCCCTGCTTGGGGCGATGGCGCCCCCAGGGGCCGTCACAGGGCGACGGTGCTCTCAGGCGCTTGATCGTGATGTCGTTCATATTGCATACGTCCATCAATCCCCTACTTAACTGTGATTGGTGGATTAAAATAAAAAACACACCAAATTACAGCCAATAAGAGAACAGACCTGCCAGTCAGCACAACACCCCAACTTATGTTTTCCTGTTGGATATGTATTCACCTTTTCATTGCTCAGGATGCGAACATACTGGAAATGCGATGGGCGGTGTATTTATTCAACGTCATATCACTCAGAGTTCTAAATAGTGAAAACTAACTGCCGCCAGGGGACCTCCCAGAGGCAAAGGCGCAACTAGGAGTCTTCCTTAAGGTCAGCAGTGCCACCAGAAACTCTACCAGGGACGGTGGCGCCGTCAAGGGACCTTCCAATGGTGGTGCCCCTAGTGGTCATCCTAGGGATGGCTGGGGCCCTCCATGAGGCGGTGGCACTGCCAGACGTTCTCCCAGGAGCGATGGCGCTCCCAGGGACCCTCCCAGGGGAAACTGCTCCCCCAGGGGCCCTCCCAAGGGCAGCTCCTCCCTCAGGGATGCTTCCAGTGCCGGCAAAGCTTCCAGGGGCCCTCCCTGGGGCCTCAGCACCCCTAGGAGCTGTCCCAGGGGCGTTGGTACCTCCAGATTCCTTTTCAGGGGTGGTGGCGCCCCCAGGGACGCCCCCTGGGGTAGTGGCACCCAAAGGGGCCCAGCCAGAGGCTATGGCGCCCCCAGGGGTTGTCCCAGGGTAACGGCGCTCCCAGGGGCCTGATCGTAATGTCGTACATATTGCATACGTAAAGCAATCCCTTACCTAACTGTGATTGGTGGAATAAAAGAAAAATGCGCCAAATTACAGCCAATAGGAGAACAGACCAGCCAGTCAGCACAACACCTCAACTTATGTTTTCCTGTTGGATATTTATTCAACCGTTTCATTGTTCAGGATGCGATCATACTGGAAATGTGCTGGGTTGTGTATTTATTTAACGTCTTATCTCTCAGAGTTCTAAATAGTGGAAAACCAACTGCCACCAGGGGGCCTCCCAGAGGCACCGGCGCTCCTAGCCATCCTCCTTAAGGTCAGCATTGCCACCTGAGGCTCTTCCAGGGACAATGGCGCCGCCAGCTGACCTTCTAGTGGCGGTGCCCCCAGTGGTCATCCTAGGGACAGCGGGTCCCTCCAAGAGGCAGTGGCACATCCAGGCGTTCTCCCAGCAGCGATGGTACCCAAGAGCCCTCCAAGGGAGAGCTGCACTCCCATCGGCCCTCCCAAGAGCAGCTGCTTCCTCAGGGATTCTTTCACTGACAGAAAAGCCCCCAGGGCCCATCTCTGGGACCTCAGCACACCTAGGAGCTCTCCCATGGGTGTTGGTCCTTCCAGTGGCCTTTTCAGGGGCGGAGGCGCCCCCAGGGACCTTCCCTGGGATGGGGCACCCGAAGAGGCCATGCCAGGTGCAATGGCGCCCCGAGGGGCCGTCACAGAGCGACGGCGCTCCCAGGGGTTGATCGTGATGTCGTTCATATTGCATACGTCCAGCAATCCCTTAGTTAACCATGATTGGTGGATTAAAATAAAAAAAACACCAAATTACAGCCAATAGGAGAACAGACTATCCAGTCAGCACAACACCCCAACTTATGTTTTCCTGTTGGATATTTATTCAACCGTTTCATTGTTCAGGATGCGATCATACTGGAAATGTGATGGGTGGTGTATTTATTTAACGTCTTATCTCTCAGAGTTCTAAATAGTGAAAAACCAACTGCCACTAGGGGGCCTCCCAGAGGCAATGGCGCTCCTAGCAATCCTCCTTAAGGTCAGCATGGCCACCTCAGGCTCTTCCATGGGCAATGGCGCCGCCAGCGGGCCTTCCAGTGGCGGTGACCCCAGTGGTCATCCTAGGGACAGCGGGTCCCTCCAAGAGGCGGTGCCACATCCAGGCGTTCTCCCAGCAGTGGTGGTACCCAAGAGCCCTCCAAGGGAGAGCTGCTCCCCCATCGGCCGTCCCAAGAGCAGCTGCTTCCTCAGGGACTCTTTCACTGGCAAAAAAGCCCCCAGGGACCATCCCTGGGACCTCAGCACACCTAGGAGCTCTCCCATGGGTGTTGGTCCTTTCGGTGGGCTTTTCAAGGGCGGGGGTGCCCCCAGGGACCCTCCCTGGGATGGGGCACCCCAAGCGGCCATGCCAGGTGCAATGGCGCCCCGAGGGGCCGTCACAGAGCGACGGCGCTCCCAGGGGTTGGTCGTGATGTCGTTCATATTGCATACGTCCAGCAATCCCTTACTTAACCGTGATTGGTGGATTAAAATAAAAAAACACCAAATTACAGCCAATAGGAGAACAGACTATCCAGTCAGCACAACACCACAACTTATGTTTTCCTGTTGGATATTTATTCAACCGTTTCATTGTTCAGGATGCGATCATACTGGAAATGTGATGGGTGGTGTATTTATTTAACGTCTTATCTCTCAGAGTTCTAAATAGTGGAAAACCAATTGCCACCAGCGGGCCTCCCAGAGGCAACGACGCTCCTAGCGGTCCTCCTTGAGTTCAGCAGTGCCACCTTAGGCTCTTCCAGGGACAGTGGCGCCGCCAGGGGACCTTACAGTAGTGGTGCCCCCAGGGGTCATCCTAGGGACAGCGGAGATCTCCAAGAGGCGTGGCACATCCAGGCGTTCTCCCAGGAGCGGTCGTGCCCCAGGGGCCTTCGCAGGGAAACCTGCTCCCCCAGGTGCCTTCCCAAGGGAAGCTACTATTTTATGGACTCTTCCAGTATCGAAAAAGCCCCAGGGGCCCTTCTGGGGCCTGAGCTCTCCTAGGAGCTCTCCAAGGGGTGTTGGTGCCTCCTGGGCCTTTTCAGGGGCGGTTGCGCCCCCAGGAACCCTCCCTGGGGCGGTTGCGGCCCTAGGGACCCTCCCTGGGGCAGTGGCACCCCAAGGGGCCCTGCTTGGGGCGATGGCGCCCCCAGGGGCCGTCACAGGGCGACGGTGCTCTCAGGCGCTTGTTCGTGATGTCGTTCATATTGCATACGTCCAGCAATCTCTTACTTAACTGTGATTGGTGGATTAAAATAAAAAACACACCACATTACAGCCAATAAGAGAACAGACCTGCCAGTCAGCACAACACCCCAACTTATGTTTTCCTGTTGGATATGTATTCACCTTTTCATTGCTCAGGATGCGAACATACTGGAAATGCGATGGGAGGTGTATTTATTCAACGTCATATCACTCAGAGTTCTAAATAGTGAAAACTAACTGCCGCCAGGGGACCTCCCAGAGGCAAAGGCGCAACTAGGAGTCTTCCTTAAGGTCAGTAGTGCCACCAGAAACTCTACCAGGGACGGTGGCGCCGTCAGGGGACCTTCCAATTGTGGTGCCCCTAGTGGTCATCCTAGGGACGGCTGGGGCCCTCCATGAGGCGGTGGCACTGCCAGACGTTCTCCCAGGAGCGATGGCGCTCCCAGGGACCCTCCCAGGGGAAACTGCTCCCCCAGGGGCCCTCCCAAGGGCAGCTCCTCACTCAGGGACGCTTCCAGTGCCGACAAAACTTCCAGGGGCCCTCCCTGGGGCCTCAGCACACCTAGGAGCTGTCCCAGGGGCGTTGGTGCCTCCAGATTCCTTTCCAGGGGTGGTGGCGCCCCCAGGGACGCTCCCTGGGGTGGTGGCACCCAAAGAGGCCCAGCCAGAGGCTATGGCGCCCCCAGGGGTTGTCCCAGGGCGACGGCGCTCCCAGGGGCCTGATCGTAATGTCCTACATATTGCATACGTAAAGCAATCCCTTACTTAACTGTGATTGGTGGAATAAAAGAAAAATGAGCCAAATTACAGCCAATAGGAGAACAGACCAGCCAGTCAGCACAACACCCCAACTTATGTTTTCCTGTTGGATATTTATTCAACCGTTTCATTGTTCAGGATGCGATCATACTGGAAATGTACTGGGTTGTGTATTTATTTAACGTCTTATCTCTCAGAGTTCTAAATAGTGGAAAACCAACTGCCACCAGGGGGCCTCCCAGAGGCAACGGCGCTCCTAGCAATCCTCCTTAAGGTCAGCATTGCCACCTGAGGCTCTTCCAGGGACAATGGCGCCGCCAGCTGACCTTCCAGTGGCGGTGCCCCCAGTGGTCATCCTAGGGACAGCGGGTCCCTCCAAGAGACCGTGGCACATCCAGGCGTTCTCCAAGCAGCGGTGGTACCCAAGAGCCCTCCAAGGGAGAGCTGCACTCCCATCGGCCCTCCCAAGAGCAGCTGCTTCCTCAGGGACTCTTTCACTGACAGAAAAGCCCCCAGGGCCCATCTCTGGGACCTCAGCACACCTAGGAGCTCTCCCATGGGTGTTGGTCCTTCCAGTGGCCTTTTCAGGGGCGGAGGCGCCCCCAGGGACCCTCCCTGGGATGGGGCACCCCAAGAGGCCATGCCAGGTGCAATGGCGCCCCGAGGGGCCGTCACAGAGCGACGGCGCTCCCAGGGGTTGATCGTGATGTCGTTCATATTGCATACGTCCAGCAATCCCTTACTTAACCGTGATTGGTGGATTAAAATAAAAAAAACACCAAATTACAGCCAATAGGAGAACAGATTATCCAGTCAGCACAACACCCCAACTTATGTTTTCCTGTTGGATATTTATTCAACCGTTTCATTGTTCAGGATGCGATCATACTGGAAATGTGATGGGTGGTGTATTTATTTAACGTCTTATCTCTCAGAGTTCTAAATAGTGGAAAACCAATTGCCACCAGCGGGCCTCCCAGAGGCAACGACGCTCCTAGCGGTCCTCCTTGAGGTCAGCAGTGCCACCTGAGGCTCTATCAGGGACAGTGGCGCCGCCAGGGGATCTTACAGTGGCGGTGCCCCCAGGGGTCATCCTAGGGACAGCAGAGATCTCCAAGAGGCGTGGCACATCCAGGCGTTCTCCCAGGAGCGGTCGTGCCCCAGGGGCCCTCCCTGGGTCCTCAGCTCTCCTAGGAGCTCTCCCAGGGGTGTTGGTGCCTCCTGGGCATTTTTAGGGGCGGTTGCGCCCCCAGGGACCCTCCCTGGGGCGGTGGCACCCCAAGGGGCCCTGCATGGGGCGATGGCGCCCCCAGGGGCCGTCACAGGGCGAAAGTGCTCCCAGGGGCTTGATCGTGATGTTGTTCATAGTGAATACGTCCATCAATCCCGTACTTAACTGTAATTGGTGGATTAAAATAGAAAACACAAGAAATTACAGGCCATAGGAGAACAGACCTGACAGTCAGCATAACACCCCAACCTATGTTTTCCTGTTTGATATGTATTCATCTTTTCATTGCTCAGGATGTGATCGGACTAGAAATGTGATGGGAGGTGTATTTATTTAACGTCATATCTGTCAGAGTTTTAAATAGAGAAAACTAACTGCCGCCAGGAGACCTCCCAGAGGCAAAGGCCCTCCTAAAGGTCCTCCTTAGGGTCAGCAGTGCCACCAGAGGCTCTACCAGGGACGGTGGTGCCCCCATTGGTCATCCTAGGGATGGTTCGGTCCCTCCAAGGGGCGGTGGTTTCGCCAGGCGTTCTCTCAGGGCAAACAGCTCCCCCAGGGCCCCTCCCAAAGTCAACTGCTACCTCTAGGACCCTTCTAGTGCCGGCAAAGCTTCCAGGAGCCCTCCCTGGGGCCTCAGCACCCCTAGGAGCTCTCCCAGGTTCGTTGGTAACTCCAAAGGCCTTTCCAGGGGCAGTGGCACCGCCAGGGACCCTCCCTGGGGCGGTGGCACTAAAAGGGGTCCAGCCAGAGGCTATGTCGCCCCCAGGGGCTGTCCCAGGGCGACAGCACTCACAGGGGTCTGATCATAATGTCTTACATATTGCATAAGTCAGGCAATCCCTTACTTAACTGTGATTGGTGGAATAAAAGAAAAATGCACCAAATTACAGCCAATAGGAGAACAGACCAGCCAGTCAGCACAACACCCCAACTTATGTTTTCCTGTTGGATATTTATTCACCATTTCATTGTTCAGCATGTGATCATACTGGAAATGTGATGTGTGGTGTATTTATGTAACGTCATATCTCTCAGAGTTCTAAATAGTGAAAACTAACTGCCGCCAGGGGACCTCCCAGAGGCAAAGGCGCAACTAGGAGTCCTCCTTAAGGTCACCAGTGCCACCAGAAGCTCTACCAGGGACGGTGGCGCCGTCAGGGGACCTTCCAATGGTGGTGCCCCTAGTGGTCATCCTAGGGACGGCTGGGGCCCTCCAAGAGGCGGCGGCACTGCCAGACGTTCTCCCAGGAGCGGTGGTGCTCCCAGGGACCCTCCCAGGGGAAACCGCTCCCCCAGGGACCCTCCCAAGGGCAGCTCCTCCCTCAGGGACACTTTCAGTGCCGGCAAAGCTTTCAGGCGCCTTCCCTGGGGCCTCAGCACCCCTAAGAGCTGTCCCAGGGGCGTTGGTGCCTCCAGATTCCTTTCCAGGGGTGGTGGCGCCCCCAGGGACGCTCCCTGGGGTGGTGGCACCCAAAGAGGCCCAGCCAGAGGCTATGGCGCCCCCAGGGGTTGTCCCAGGCCGACGGCGCTACCAGGGGCCTGATCGTAATGTCGTACATATTGCATACGTAAAGCAATCCCTTACTTAACTGTGATTGGTGGAATAAAAGAAAAATGCGCCAAATTACAGCCAATAGGAGAACAGACCAGCCAGTCAGCACAACACCCCAACCTATGTTTTCCTGTTGGATATTTATTCAACCGTTTCATTGTTCAGAATGCGATCATACTGGAAATGTGCTGGGTTGTGTATTTATTTAACGTCTTATCTCTCAGAGTTCTAAATAGTGGAAAACCAACTGCCACCAGGGAGCCTCCCAGAGGCAACGGCGCTCCTAGCAATCCTCCTTAAGGTCAGCATTGCCACCTGAGGCTCTTCCAGGGACAATGGCGCCGCCAGCTGACCTTCTAGTGGCGGTGCCCCCAGTGGTCATCCTAGGGACAGCGGGTCCCTCCAAGAGACCGTGGCACATCCAGGCGTTCTCCCAGCAGCGGTGGTACCCAAGAGCCCTCCAAGGGAGAGCTGCACTCCCATCGGCCCTCCCAAGAGCAGCTGCTTCCTCAGGGACTCTTTCACTGACAGAAAAGCCCCCAGGGCCCATCTCTGGGACCTCAGCACACCTAGGAGCTCTCCCATGGGTGTTGGTCCTTCCAGTGGCCTTTTCAGGGGCGGAGGCGCCCCCAGGGACCCTCCCTGGGATGGGGCACCCCAAGAGGCCATGCCAGGTGCAATGGCGCCCCGAGGGCCGTCACAGAGCGACGGCCCCAGGGTTGATCGTGATGTCGTTCATATTGCATACGTCCAGCAATCCCTTACTTAACCGTGATTGGTGGATTAAAATAAAAAACACCAAATTACAGCCAATAGAGAACAGATTATCCAGTCAGCACAACACCCCAACTTATATTTTTCCTGTTGGATATTTATTCAACCGTTTCATTGTTCAGGATGCGATCATACTGGAAATGTGATGGGTGGTGTATTTATTAACGTCTTATCTCTCAGAGTTCTAAATAGTGGAAAACCATTGCCACCAACGGGCCTCCCAGAGCCAACGTCCCTAGCGGTCCTCCTTGAGGTCAGCAGTGCCACCTGAGGCTCTATCAGGGACAGTGGCGCCACGAGATCTTACAGTGGCAGTGCCCCCAGAGGGTCATCCTAGGAACAGAGATCTCAGGCGTGGCACATCCAGGCGTTCTCCCAGGAGCGGTCGTGTCCAGGTGCCTCCTGCGTCCTCAGCTCTAGGAGCTCTCCCAGGGTGTTGGTGCCTCCTGGGCATTTTGGGGCGGTTGCGCCCCAGGGACCCTCCCTGGGGCGGTGGGACCCCAAGGGGCCTTGCATGGGGCGATGGCGCCCCAGGGGGGCCGTCTGGGGCGAAAGTGCTCCCAGGGGCTTGATCGTTATGTTGTTCATATTGAATACGTCCATCAATCCCTGACTTAACTTGTTGGTGGAATAAAGAAAAAATGCACCAAATTACAGCCAATAGGAGAACAGACCAGCCAGTCAGCACAACACCCCAACTTATGTTTTCCTGTTGGATATTTATTCACCATTTCATTGTTCAGGATGCGATCATACTAGAAATGTGATGGGTAGTGTATTTATTTAACGTTATATCTCTCAGAGTTCTAAATAGTGAAAAACCAACTGCCACCAAGGGGCCTCCCAGAGGCAACGGCGCTCCAAGCGGTCCTCCTTAAGGTCAGCAGTGAGAACCTACAGTACCAGGGACGGTGGTGCCGCCAAGGGACCTTACATTGGCGTGCCTCCAGGGGTCATCCTAGGGACAGCGGGGTTCTCCAAGAGGCGTGGCACATCCATGCGTTCTCCCAGGAGCGGTGGTGCCCCAGGGGCCCTCGCAGGGAGACCTGCTCTCCCAGGGGCCCTCCCAAGAGAAGCTACTATTTCATGGACTCTTCCAGTGGCGAAAAAGCCCCATGGGCCCTACTTGGGGCCTCAGCGCTCCTAGGAGCTCTCCTAGGGGTATTGGTGCCTCCTGAGCCTATTCAGGGGCGGTATCGCCCCCAGGGACCCTCCTTGGGGCGGTGGCACCTCAAGGGGCCCTGCCTGGGGCGATGGCACACACAGGGGCTGTCACAGGGCGACGGTGTTCCCAGGGGCTTGATCGTGATGTCGTTCATATTGCATACGTCAATCAATCCCTTACTTAACTGTAATTGGTGGATTAAAATAAAAAAACACCAAATTACAGTTAATAGGAGAACAGACCAGCCAGTCAGCACAACGGCAGACGGCAGGGGGCGCCATTGCCCCTCGCAGGGCCTTAGGTGCCAAAGCCAGTGAGTGTCCCTGGGGGCGCCACCGCCACTGAAAAGCAGGGGGGCACCAACACTCCTGGGAGAGCTCCTAGGAGTGCTGAGGCCCCAAGTAGGACATAAATTGTCATAAGGTTAAGAGGAAGGGTAAACCTAACCTAATCTCACCGACCATAACCCAATGAAAATCTAATATCTGGTAATGATGAAGCAGATGGCTAACACCAAAAGGTGTTGTTCGATGTCATTCATTTTTTCTTAAATGTTCTTTAAATGATAGGAAGTACAATATATCCAAATTATTCTTTCATAGTGTCAATATTTGAAATTTAAGGGGTTTAACTAGTTAAGTACTTTCACACAAACCCTAAATCACCTTAGAAACTACACAGTTAATGAGTAATTAGCATTGAAAAATGTCAGTAAATCTTTCCAAGGGGTCATTTTGGTCACTAATTACTCTGCAATCAAGATCATGGACCACATATTCATCTTCAGCAAGCTCCAGGAGTACCAATACTGTGATTTTCAGCAAAATATCTAATTTTTGGCCCAGGCCACTAAAAAGGTAGTCATGCCTTACAAATTTTTTGGCCATCATAACTTTCTCAAATTGAAATTTAAGAGGTTTAACTAATAAAGATGCTGAGAATAACTTACGAAGCTAAATCACCTTGAAACTGTAGTCGATGAGTAATTAACATTGAAAAATTTCAGTAAGATAACTTTAAGTCATTTTGGTCACTAATTACTCTGCAATCGAATCGTGGACCACATATTCCATATTCAGCAAGCTCCCAAGGGTACCAATACTGTGATTTTCATAAAATCTATTTTTGGCTAAAACCACTAAAAAAGATAGAAGTCTAATGCCTTACAAAATTTTTGGCCAAAATATACTTTTTTCTCAGAATTGAAATTTAAGGTTTAAATAATTAAAGGTAACTTAGAACCTTACCTAAACCCTAAATCACACCTTTGGGAAACCTGGATTGATAAAGAAATTGGCATTGAAAAAATATGATAAAATTATTTTCAAAAAGGGTCATTTTGGTCACTAATTACTCTGCAATCGAATCGTGGACCACATATTCATATTCAGCAAGCTCCAAATTACCAATACTGTGATTTTCAGCAAAATCTAATTTTGGCCGAAAACCACTAAAAAAGAGTAGAATCTAATGCCCCTTACAATTTTTGGCCCAAAATATACTTTTTTCTAAATTGAAATTTAAGGGTTTAACTAATTAAAGTACTTTCAGAATAACACACAAACCTAAATCACACCTTGGAAACCCATAGTTGATGAAAATTAGCATTGAAAAATGTCGGTAAAATCTTTCCAAGAGTCATTTTGATTGCTAATTACTCTGCAATCGAATCGTGGACCACATATTCATATTCAGCAAGATCAGGAGTACCAATATGATTTTCAGCAAAATCTGGTACGGCCGAAACCACTAAAAAGGTAAGTCTAATGCCTTACAAAATTTTGGCCAAAATATACTTTTTCTCAGAATTGAAATTTAGGGGTTTGGCAACTAATTAAGTACTTTCAGAATAACACACAAACCTAAATCACACCTTGAAACTTCCATAGTCAGGTAGATAATTAACATTGAAAGAACGATAATTTTTTCCAAGGGTCATTGGTCACTAATTACTCTGCAATCAGATCGTGGACCACATATTCATATTCAGCAAGCTCAGAATTACCAATACTGTGTTTTCAGCAAAATCTAATTTTGACCCAAAACCACAAAAAGGTAAGATCCTAATGCCTTACAAATTTTTTGGCCCAAAAAATAACTTTTTCTCCAGAATTGAAATTTAAGGGTTTAACTAATTAAATACTTTCAGAATAACACACAAACCCTGAAATAAAACCCGGTTAATAAGTAGTGGTGAATGTAAAATCTTTCAAGGGTCATTTTGGTCACTAATTACTCTGCAATCCAGATCGTGGACCACATATTCATATTCAGCAAGCTCAGGAGTACGAATACTGTGATTTTGCAAGGCAAGAATCCCTAATTTTGGCCCCAAAACCACTGGAAGAACAATCATGCCTTACACAAAATTTTTTTGGCCAAAATATACTTTTTCTCCAGAATTGAAATTTGAGGTTTAGCTAACTAAGTACTTTCAGAGATAACTTTTAAAACCTAAATCACACCTTAGAAACCCATAGTTGATGAGAAATTAGCATTGAGAAAAATGTCAGTAAAATCTTTCAAGAGTCATTTGGTCTAATTACTCTGCGTCAGATCGTAAGACCACATATTCATATTCAGCAAGATCCAGGAGTATAATACTGTGATTTTCAGCAAAATCTAATTTTGACGAAACCACTAAAAGAGTAAGTCTAATGCCTTACAAAATTTTTAGTAAATATGCATTTTCTCAGAATTAATTTGGGGTTTAACTGAAATTAAATACTTTCAGAATAACACACAAGCCTAAATCACACCTTGAAACCCATAGTTAATGAGTAATTAGCATTGAAAAATGTCAGTAAAATCTTTAAAGGTCATTTTGGTCTCTTCAAATTTATATAATCGAATCGTGGACCACATATTCATATTCAGCAAGCTCAGGGTACCAATACTTTTCTTGATTTTTCAGCAAAATCTAATTTTTGGCTGAAGCACTAAAAAGGTAAGTCTATTGCCTTACAAAATTTTGGCCAAATATACTTTTTCTCAATTGAAATTTAAGGGTTTAACTAATTAAATATATTTAGCAGAATAACACACAAACCTAAATCTTTACCTTGAAACCCATAGTTAGCTGAGTAATTAGCATTGAAAAAATGTCAATAAGAATTTTTAAAGGGTCATTTTGATCACTAATTACTCTGCAATCGAATCGTGGACCACATATTTCATATTCCAGCAAGCTCAGAATTACCAATACTGTATGTTTTTCAGCAAAATCTAATTTTTTGGCCCAAAACCCACTAAAAAGGTAAGTCTAATGCCTTACAAAATTTTTGGCAAAATATGCTTTTCTCAATTTGAAATTTAAGGGGAGTTTAACTAATTAAATACTTTCAGAATAACACACAAACCCTAAATCACTTTTTGAAACCCATAGTTAATGAGTAATTAGCATTGAAAAATGTCATTAAAATTTTTCCAAGGTCATTTTGATCACTAATTACTCTGCAATCGAATCGTGGACCACATATTCATATTCAGCAAGCTCAGGAGTACCAATACTGTGTTTTTCAATAAAATCTAATTTTTATTTAAAACCACTAAAAAATTAAAGTCTAATGCCTTACAAAATTTTGGCCAAAATATCTTTCTTAAAGACTGAAATTTAAGGGGTTTAACTAATTAAATATTTCAGAATAACACACAAACCTAAATCACACCTTGGGAAACCCATAGTAATGAGTAATTAGCAGTATGAAAATGTCAGTAGTCTTTCAAGGGGTCATTTGGTCACCTAGTACTCTGCAATCGAATCGTGGACCACATATTCATATTCAGCAAGCTAAGAATTACCAATACTGTGATTTTCTCAGCAAAATCAATTTTTATTTAAAACCACTAAAAGGTAAGTCCTATTAACACAAAATTTTGGCCAAAATATACTTTTTCTCCAAATTGAAATTTAAGGGTTTAACTAACTAAGTGCTTTTCAGAATAACACACAAACTTCAAATGCACATAGCAGAAACCCATAGGACAGTGAAATTAGCATTGAAAAATGTCAGTAAAATCTTTCAAAGTCATTTGGTCACTAAGTACTCTGCAATCAGATCGTGGACCACATATTCATATTCAGCAAGATCAGAATTACCAATACTTTCTTGATTTTTCAGCAGAAATCCTAATTTTTGGCCAAAACCACTAAAAGAATTAAGTCCTAATGCCTTACAAAATTTTGGCCAAAATGCATTTTCTCCAGAATTGAAATTTAAGGGTTTAACTAATTAAATACTTTCCGCAGAATAACACACAAACCCTAAATCACACCTTGGAAACCCATAGTTAATGAGTAATTAGCATTTGAAAAATGTCCCAGTAAAATTTTTCAAGGTCATTTTAGTCACTAATTACTCTGCAATCGAATCGTGGACCACATATTCATATTCAGCAAGCTCCAGAATTACCAATACTGTGTTTTTCAGCAAAATTAATTTTATTTAAAACCACTAAAAAGAGTAAGTCTAATGCCTTACAAAATTTTTGGCCAAAATATGCTTTTCTCAGAATTGAAATTTAAGGGGTTTAACTAATTAAATAAACTTCAGAGATAACACACAAACCTAAATCACACCTTGGAAACCCATAGTAAATGAGTAATTAGCATTGAAAATGTCAGTAAAAATCTTTCAAAGGTCATTTGGTCACTAATTACTCTGCAATCGAATCGTGGATTTTTATATTACATATTCCTTAAGCTCAGGAGTACCAATACTGTGATTTTCAGCAAAATCTAATTTTATTGGAAACCACTAAAAGGTAAGTCTAATGCCTTACAAATTTTGGCAAATATACTTTCTCAGAATTGATTAAGGGGTTTAACTAACTAAGTACTTTCAGAATAACACACAAACCTAAATCACTGTAAGAACCCATGATTGATGAGAAATTAGCATTGAAAAATGTCAGTAAAATCTTTCAGAGTCATTTTGGTCACTAATTACTCTGCAATCGAATCGTGGACCACATATTCATATTCAGCAAGATCCAGGAGTCTTAATACTGTGATTTTCAAAATCTAATTTTACGGCCAAAAACCACTAAAAAGGTAGAATCTAATGCCGCTACAAAATTTTTATACAAAATATGCATTTTTCTCAGAATTTGAAATTTAAGGGGTTTAACTAATTAAATACTTTCAGAATAACACACAAACCTAAATCACACCTTGAAACCCATAGTTAATGAGTAATTAGCATTGAAAAAAATGTCAGTAGAATTTTTTCAAAAGGTCATTTTGGTCACCTAATTACTCTGCAATCGAATCGTGGACCCACATATTCATATTCAGCAAGCTCCAGGAGTACCAATACTGTGTTTTCAGCAAAAATCTAATTTTGGCCCAAAACCACTAAAAGTAAGTCTAATGCCTTACAAATTTTGGCAAAAATATGCTTTTTTCTCGGAATTGAAATTTAAGAGTTTAACTAATTAAATACTTTCCAGAATAACACACAAACCCTAAATCACCTTGGAAACCCATAGTTAATGAGTAATTAGCATTGAAAAATGTGGTAAAAATTTTCAGGGTCATTTTGGTCACTAATTACTCTGCAATCGAATCGTAGACCATAATTATATTCATAAGCTCAGGGTACCAATACTGTGTTTTTCAGCAAATCTAATTTTATTAAAACCACTAAAAAGGTAGTCCTAATATACAGAATTACTGGCAAAATATGCTTTTTTTCTCAAATTGAAATTTAAGGGTTTAACTAATTAATACTTTCGAATAACACTAAACCTAAATCACACCTTGAAACCCACAGTTAATGAGTAATTAGCATTGAAATGTCAGTAAAAAATCTTTCAAGGGTCATTTTGGTCACTAATTACTCTGCAATCGAATCGTGGACCACATATTCATATTCGTAGCTCAGGAGTACCAATACTGTGAGTTTCAGCAAAATCTAATTTTGGCCCCAAAACCACTAAAAGAGTAAGTCTAATGCCTTTACAAAATTTTTGGCCAAATAGCACTCCAAATTGAAATTTAAGGGTTTAACTAACTAAAGTAGCAGAATAACACACAAACCTAAATCACACCTTGGAAACTTCTTACATAGTTGATAAATTAGCATTGAAAAATGTCAGTAAAATCTTTCCAAGGTCAATTTGGTCACTAATTGCTGCAATCGAATCGTGGACCACATATTTAGCATTCAGCAAGCTCAGGGTATTACCAATACCTTGATTTTTCAGCAAAATCTAATTTTGACGAAAACCGCACTAAAAAGGTAAAGTCTAATGCCTTACAAATTTTTTTGGCTGAGCTGTTTTCTCAAATTGAAATTTAGGGGTTTTAACTAATTAGGTACTTTCAGATAACACAAACCTAAAATCACGCAGCGGAAACCCATAGTCGATGAGTAATTAGCATTTGAAATTTTCAGTAAAATGTTTCAGAAAATTTTAGTCACTAATTACTCTGCAATCGAATCGTGGACCTACATATTCATATTCAGCAAGCTCCAGGAGTACCAATACTGTGATTTTCAGCAAAATCTAATTTTGGTAAAACCTACTAAAAGGTAAAGTCTGTTACAAATTTTGGCCAAAATATGCTTTTTCTCAGAATTGAAATTTAAGGGGTTTAACCTAATTAAGTACTTTCAGAATAACACACAAACCCTAAAATCACACCTTGAAACCCCATAGTTGATGAGTAATTAGCATTGAAAATGTCAGTAAAATGTTAAAAGGTCATTTTTTGATGCTAATTACCTGTACAATCAGATCGTGGACCACATATTCATATTCAGCAAGCTCCAGAATTACCGTATGATTTTTTCAGCAAATCTAATTTTTGGCCCAAAACCACTAAAAAGGTGTCTAGTACAAAATTTTTATTGATATACTTTTTTCTCAATTGAAATTTAAGGTTTAATAACTAGGCACTTTCAGAATAACCTGGAAATCACACTTGGAAACCCATAGTTAATGAGTAATTAGCATTGAAAATGTCAGTAAAAATTTTTCGGGTCATTTAATCACCAGTACTCTGCAATCGAATCGTGGACCCACATATTCATATTCAACAAGCTCAGGAGTACCAATACTGTGTTTTCAGCAAAATCTAATTTTTTATTTAAAACCACTAAAAAGAGTAAGTCTAATGCCTTACAAAATTTTTTGGCCAAATATGCTTTTCTCGGAATTGAAATTTAAGGGATTTAACTAATTAATACTTTCAGAATAACACACAAGCCTAAAACCACTCGCCAGAAACCCATAGTTAATGGTAATTAGCATTGAAAAATGTCAGTAAATTTTCAAAGGGTCATTTTAGTCATAATTACTCTGCAATCGAATCGTGGACCATATATTCATATTCAGCAAGCTCAAATTACCAATACTGTGATTTTCAGCAAAATCTAATTTTGGATAAACCACTAAAAAGAGTAAGTCTAATGCCTTACAAATTTTTGGCCAAAATATGCTTTTTTCTCAGAATTGAAATTTAGGGTTTATCTAACTAAAGTACTTTCAGAATAACACAAACCTAAATCACACCTTGAAACCCATAGTTGATGAAATTAGCATTGAAAAATGTCAGTAAAATCTTTCAAGAGTCATTTTGGTCACTAATTACTCTGCAATCGAATCGTGGACCATATTCATATTCAGCAATCTTGGGAGTACCAATACTGTAATTTTCAGCAAAATCTAATTTTGGCCCAAAATACTAAAATTAAGTCTAATGCCTTACAAAATTTTGGCCAATATATGCATTTTTCTCTCAGAATTGAAATTTAAGGGGTTTAACTAATTAAATACTTTCAGAATAACACACAAACCCTACATCACCGTGAAACCCATAGTTAATGAGTAATTAGTGAAAAAATGTCGATAAATCTTTCAAGGTCATTTGGTCACTAATTACTCTGCAATCGAATCGTGGACCACATATTCATATTCAGCAATCTTGGGAGTACCAATACTGTGATTTTCTAGCAAATTATCTAATTTTTATTTAAAACCACTAAAAAGAATAGTCCATGCCTTACAAAATTTGCAGTAATATATGCATTTTCTCAGAATTGAAATTTAAGGGTTTAACTAATTAAATACTTTCAGAATAACACACAAACCCTGAAATCACTTGGAAACCCATAGTTAATGAGTAGTGCGTTGAAAAATGTCAGTAAAATCTTTCAAGGGTCATTTTGGTCACTAATTACTCTGCAATCGAACCGTGGACTGTTCATATTCATAGCTCAGAATTACCAATACTGTGATTTTCAGCAAAATCTAATTGCAGCCGAAAACCACTAAAAGGTAAGTCTAATGCCTTACAAAATTTTGGCCAAAATAATATTTTACCAGAATTGAAATTTAAGAGTTTAACTAATTAGAGTACTCAGAATAACACAAACCTAAATCACCTTGAAACCCATAG